>NC_056623.2:10092500-10392500 GCF_002870075.4 Lactuca sativa
AGTCATTTCAACATTACAAAACAATTCAATTCGAAGGCTTTCTTTTACTTATGGTTTTGATTTTGTATCTTTCTAGTTTATTTAAATAATTCAAAATACTTGCATATAAATAAACGGGTCATTTTCGAGTTGAAATTCTCAACCTAACCTTACCCATTTAATTTTCGTGTCGTGTCGTGCAACCCGTTTATTTAAACGGGTTGAAATATCTTACCCAAACCCGTTTATTTCGTGTCGGGTTTCGTGTCGTGTCAATTTTTACCACCTCTAACTTTATAGTTCAGTGAACAACTCTTCCCTCCAAGAAAAAGGAAATTGTCACTATGAACAAACGTCAGGAATTTATGATGTTAGAGATAAATTTTCATAATTATGTTTAGATTTTGTTATGTTAAAGATACCATAACTCTATTTATATTTTCATAACGAATCTAATTAAGAAAAGAGAAAATGCAAGTGTTACGAACCAAAACCTCCAACACTTGCTAATGCCTAAGTTGAAACCAAACTCCCCATGCAAAATATGTAGGTCCATTGCTTTAATAATTATTTATCTCCAAATATTCGAATTCATATGAGTATAAGTTATGTGAACTTTGGCATCTATCCAATCAATCAATGTATTTTATTACAATGGAATTTATTCTCTTTCCAATTATTCGAATTATACCTCATTATCAATCATTGTATGGTGGTATTCTTCAAGTGCGTAATTCAAAAGCTTCAATCATTTTTCTTGGTAATATTTAAGAAACTTGTTGAAAGGAATGTAAACTCTTTCAAGTTTTATTTGTTAATAATTTTAAAGATCAAGAGAATGTCGAAATGTTAAGTCACAACACAATAAGGATGCAAATCTCTTGACTTTTCATGGTTAGTACATACGTGCCTTGCTTTAGCTTTAAAGTGTTCGAATTTGCATGATATAAGATTTTATCAAATGCAATAATTAATTGTGACGCTGAGACAATGTGATTGAATATTGTTAGCGATTAAGCCAATTAGGAAATAACAAACTAAGAAATGGTAGTCGAATGTTTAATGTTTATTGAATGATGAAAGGTAACAACCAAATGATTTCAGTTGTTGTACAAAGTGTTTTTTTGACTGATTATTATGAAGCTAAAGCAAAGCTATTAAATAGATGAACTAAAAACAGAAAATGAGAAAAACTAGCAACATTCCACTTCTAACGTTCAGGACTTCCATGTGCTCCTTATTCTCTTGATTACTTGGTCAACAATTGACTAACATTTCCCCCCTTAATGTTAAACTTCTTCAAATCTTCAACGCCAATAAGTGCATTCATTTCAGCAAACTTTATCCTTGGCATTGCCTTTGTCAATACATCAGCCTTTTGTTGATCCCCATTTACATGTTCCACCTAAAACTGTTCTCTTTCAACACACATACGAATGAAATGATACTTTGTGTCTATATGTTTACTCCTACCATGGAAAATCAGGTTCCTTACGAGAGAAATAGTGGATTTATTGTCTCTCAATAACTTCACTTTCTGTGCTTTCCTTCCAGTTAGATCATTGAACATATTCCTTACCCACAGTCCTTGATACTCAACCGCAATTACAACCATATATTCAGCTTCACACGAACTGAGAGTTACAGTTCGCTGCTTCTGTGATGCCCATGTTGTAAGATTCCCTGAGTAGTAGTAGGCTACACATGTGGTTCCTCTTCCATTTTCACGATCATTACTATAGCTTCTATCACTATAGCATATAAGTTTGCCATCACCACCCATGTGGTACGTCAATCTATACTCAGTTGTTCCTTTCACATATCTAAGGATATGTTTTATGGCTGCGTAGTGGCTTTGCTTTGGGTCTTGCATATACTTGCTCGCAACTCCAATGCTATAGTTTAGATCTGGTCTTGTGTGGACCAAATACCTTAGACTATTAATGACTTTCCTATACATTGTTTCATTCACAGATTCCCATCTTTATCCTTGGTTAAATGAAGCTTTAGCTCCATTGGATATCGTGAAGTGTTGTAACCTTTCATTCCTGATACCTTTAGGATCTTTTGTGCATATCCCATTTGTGTGAGCATTATTCCGTCCTTCCCTTGAAACACTTCAATTCCCAAATAGTAGGATAGCAGTCCCAAACCACTTATGTCAAACATCTGTTTCATCTTCTTCTTGAACTCTAGAATTCCTTTTTCATTTGATTCGGTAACTATAAGGTCATCTACATATACACCAACAATGAGGATTAGATTGGGTTTATGTACCTTATAGACAACTTGTTCTTGTGCACATCTGGTGAATCCTAGTCTTTTGAGTGATTGATCCAATTTCACATTCTAGGCTCTTGGCGCCTGTCTTAACCCACACAATGCCTTGTGTAGATGGTAGACCATATCTTCTTTTCCTTTGACTGAGAATCCAATTGGCTATGATACATAAAATTCCTCCTTAAGATCTCCATGTAGAAATGCTGACTTCACATCTAAGTGATGTACAAGCCAATTTTCTTTTTTCGCCAGTGCAAGAATCAGTCTGATTGTTTCCAATCTGGTGACTGGTGTGAAGGTTTCTTCAAAGTCGATACCTCTTTCTTGGACATACCCTTTGGCGACTAATCGGGCCTTATATTTGATCACGTTTCCAGTTGCATCTCTTTTTAGCATGAATACCTACTTTAGCCCTATTGCCTTACGATTTGGTGTCAATTGGGTTAAACTCTAGGTGTTATGTCTTTCAATTGACTTCAATTCTGATTCCATGTCCTATTTCCAGTTCCTTTCAACCGATGCTTCTTCAAACGTCTTGGGTTCATCATCAACCGGTAATAGCTCTTGCATTCTTTCGTACAGCTCCTGTATCTCCGCATCCCCCAATCTTGTTGTATTCTCATAGATTTCATTGATTTGTCAAAACCCCTTTGCTGGAGTGTTGTCATACGAAGCTACTGATCCACTTCCATCATAATTTCTCGATGCTTGACTTGAAGGAGTTGATCGTGAATCAAATATGTGCGAATTTGATAGCGGCGTACTCGCAATAGACGAATTACCTGGTAAATGATCAAGGTGAGAGTCTTCGTTTAACGGCGTCAATGGGTATTCATTCACGTCATCTGTTTGTTCGAGTTCATGGACCAGTTGGGCTTGGGCTGTCACACTGACCACAACATTGGTCCAATACGGTGTTGTAAGGGTCTCCCCCATTGTTTCATTGTTCCAAGCCCAATATTTTGCCTTGTCGAAGCCATGTCCCTTGCAACTACGATTTTTCGATTGCTGGGATGGTACAATCGATATCCTTTTGTTCTTTCTTTTGTTCCCAGATACACCATTGTTTAACTTCGATCACTTAGCTTGGTCAAACCACGTAGCTTCATGACAAATCCCACACACCCCAAAACCCTCAGGTGTAACACCCATAAAATCATGCCAAATTAAAACTTTTTCAACACACTTAAAAACCATTTAACCATTACATAATTTGTTTTCCAAATAATAATTATCAAAGTATCCCAGTTTTCAATCATAAAACATAGAAGCAGGAGGAGCGGTACGATCAGGCCTTCTCCTTCCCTCGATCGCCAGAAGTACCTGAAACAACAAACTGAAATTGTAAGCCCGAAAGCTTATTGAACTACCCTAAAATACCAACACCATACCAATATAACTATAACATATAACAAATACAGAACAACATGCATAATGAGCCTTCAGACTGACTGGACCGCCCTGCAGGCCTTCAGCCTATCTGGACCGCTCTCCGAGCCTTCGGCACGTCTGGACCGCCTCGCAGGGCCTACAGCCTATCCGGACCGCTCGCTAGGACTTCGGCCTAACTAAACCCCTTTTCAGGGCCTACAGTTTATCTGGACCGCCTTGGGTATGTTGGCCTTCAACACAAAGCAGGACCGCCTCAACCCAACCCCCAATCAACAAACATGTGCACATACATATCATACGCGAGCATATATCATAGTCAAGACGATCTAACAAATCACTAATCATAGCAACATCCTATTACCAGGATACAGAACTAATCGGTCACTAACATAGCATCATCTTATATACCAGGATACCGACCTAACCAGGTCACTAAGCATATCACCATCCTAACTACCAGGGTGTAAATCAATAAACATATCATGCAATAAACCCGGATACAAATCTGATAAGGGCCGACATTCGTGCCTTAGACCTTGTTGATATAGTGAGGATAACTCACCTCGCAACTGCCGACTGAAAAATAAAAAGCTCAACTCCCGGATCATCGCCTCAAACTCCACCACTTATATCCAACACATCACAAAGTTCATAAATTCCCTAGATACCCCAGAAGTCACATAGTCAATCCTAGGTCATAGCCAAGACTCAACAATCCATGTTGACCTGACTCGTCAAGTGCATCCAACCACTCGTCGAGTCCCTGCATGTCTTGTCAACTCGCTGAGTCACCTGAGCGACTCATCGAGTTCCTAGTGTTCGTGGCTGATAACTCTCTAGCTAACCCGTCGAGTTTCCTTGAAACACTCTGAGTTTATGCATGTCTAAGGGTTGGGAAGACCCTAACTGACTCGGCGAGCCCAATGCAATCTTCATCGGACTTGTCGAGTCACCCATCCGACTCGCCGAGCCTATGGCCATCTTCATCGGACTCACCGAGTCGACAATGCCACTCGCCAAGTCCCTTCAGACCTTCATTTATACATATGATTTTTAAGCCATGCAAAGTCTCCAAATTGCAGATCCAACTTCCCAAGGCATGCTTATCACGTAAAGTTGCAAGCTTTACGTGCATGCAAAGCTCTAAAGCCTTAAAATGACAAAACTAAGCTTGCAATGAAGTCTAAAACTTGAGGGGAGGTTCATACTTGTCAAAGCTGGCAACTTTATGGCCTTAGAGACCAAAGACAGTTCAGATCTGAAGTTGCAACTTCAGATCTTAGCTCAAACACAAGAATAGCTTCCTAAAAACCATCCAAAAGAGATCTAGGAAGAAATGAGCCAAAGTAACAGCTTGATACCTTTAAAAGAGTGCCCATTGAAGTAGACCCCTGATTCCCCACGAGTTCCTTGCTTCTAATCACTTGTTTTACCCAAGCTTTTCCCACCAAATTCCTTCTTTAAAGCTTAACACACCAAGAATGCACACACACACACACACACAAATTTAGGGTTTGGAATGACAAGAGGCTGTAGAGGGGAGGCTAAGGAGGCCAATGATCCTTTAAATAGGGTGCAAAACCCCGGAAATTGGGGTTTCATCCCCCAGCTCCTACTCATCGAGTCCCTCTTAGGACTCGGTGAGTAGGTCACTTAAACACGTGGACCAACCCGCTACTACTCATCAAGTAGAGCAATCAACTCGTTGATTAGGCCTTGAAACCACAAAGATCTTATAACAAAAGAAATTAATACCTGGGAATCAGGGTGTTACAATTCTCCCCACTTGAACTAGACTTCTTCCTCGAAGTCCGCTGAGGTAAACAACGTCGGGTAATGCTCCCACATCTTAGTCTCCGGCTCCCACGTCCACTCAGATCCTCTCCGAGGCTCCTACTGCACCTTTACCATATGTATCTCCTTGTTCCGCAGAACTTTCATCTTCCTCTCCAGTATGGCTACATGTCTCTCCACGTAATTTAGGCGCTCATCGACCTGGATATCATCCTATGACATCACCGCCTCCTGATCCATAATGCAGTTTCGCAACTGCGAAATGTGGAAAGTGCTATAGACCCGACTAAGATCCTCCGGTAGTTCTAGCCTATATGTCACCTTGCCAACCCTGGCAATGATCCTGAATGGCCCAATGTAACGAGGACCTAATTTCCCCCTCTTCGTGAAACGGATCACACCCTTCCTGGGTGAGACCTTCAGGAGTAGCATATCACCCACCCAAAACTCTAACTCAGATCGGCGTAACTGTTCTGACGACTTTGAGCAGTCTGCAATCGCTGCCTAATCTGCTGAATCTTTTCGGTAGTCTGAAAAACTACCTCTGTTCGTCCCATCGCTCGATGTCCGATCTCACCCCAACAAAATGGGGTGCGGCATTTCCTCCCATACAACAACTCAAAAGGCGGGGCGTTGATGCTGGAATGATAGCTATTGTTGTAGGCGAACCCCGCAAGGGGTAGGTGGGAATCCCAACTCCCATCGAAGTCAATGACACACGTCCTCAACATATCCTCGAGGGTCTGGATGGTCCGCTCGCTTTGACCGTCGGTCTGCGGATATGCTATACTAAAATGCAACCGTGTGCTCAGTTCCTCGTGGAACTTCTGCCAGAAACGGGAGGTAAATCTAACATCTCGGTCGGAAATAATGGAGACCAGAACCCCATGGCGAGCGACGATCTCGCAAAAATACACGTCGACCAACTTCTCTGCCGAAGAACTCTCCTGTATAGCCAAGAAATGGGCACTCTTGGTCTATCGATCTACAACGACACATATAGCATCAAACCCCGTTGTCGTCCTCGGCAGATTGGTAATGAAATCCGTCGTGATCTGTTCCCATTTTGACATGGGAATCTCTAGGGGCTGCAACATACCATGCAGACTCTGATTCTTGGCCTTGACTATCCTACAGGTTAAGCACCTCTCGACATACCAAGCAATTTCTCGCTTCATACATGGCCACCAGTAACTCAAACTCAGATCTCTGTACATCTTGGTGGCCCCTGGGTGAATAGAAAAGTGATACCTATGAGCCTCCTCCATGACTGTCTTTCTGACCCCACCATACATTGGAACCCATACCTGACCGTATCGGGTTGATAATCCCCGACTATCCTACACAAACTGGGTGTTCTCACTCCAGATCCTTTCTAACTTCCAGTTCTCTAGCCGCATGCCCTCGACCTGAGCATCTCTGATCAAACTCACAAGGGGAGAATCCACCGTTATCCTCATACATATTGCTGGAGTGGATGACCCAGTTGACTTGCGGCTCAAGGCATCCACCACTACATTTGCTTTACCGGGGTGGTAAAGGATCTTGCAATCGTAGTCCTTGACTACATCTAGCCACCTGTGCTGCCGCATGTTCAGGTTTGGCTGATCCATGATGTGTCTCAAGCTCTTGTGATATGGATATATGGTACAACGGACCCCATATAAGGAATGTCTCCATATCTTGACAACGAACACCACCGCTCCCAGCTCTAAATCATGAGTAGGATATCTCGTCTTATGCGGCTTCAGCTGCTGTGACGCGTAGGCTATCTCTCGCCCCCTCTGCATGAGGACCGCCCCAAACCAATGATGGATGCATCGCACAACACCACAAAATCATCCACTCCCTCCGGGAGAGTAAAAAATAGGGCCTCGCACAGACGCTGTCGGAGGGTCTCAAACGCCTTCTGCTGCTTAGGGCCCCACCAAAAATCCACCCCTTCCTTGTCAGACGAGTGAGGGGTACTGCAATCTTGGAGAAATCCCGAATGAATCTCCGGTAGTACCATGCTAATCCCAGAAAACTCTTGATATCTGAAGGAGATCTCGGCACCTCCCACTTCATGACTGCCTCGATTTTGGCCTAGTCGACCAAAATCCTGTCCTGGTTAACGAGATGTCCGTGGAACTGGACCTCTCGTAACCAAAACTCACACTTCGAGAACTTGGCACATACCCCTTCTCGTCTCACAACTCCCAATAACTCACTGAGGTGCTCCTCGTTTTGTTCTCATGTCTTGGAATAAAGCAAAATATCATCTATGAACACGATGACCGAGCGGTCAAGCATCGGTCTGCAAACCCGATTCATCAGGTCCATAAATACTGCAGGAGAGTTAGTGAGCCCAAACAGCATCACCACGAACCCGTAATGCACATAACGAGTTTGAAATGCGGTCTTCTCCACGTCCTCCTCTCTGACCCGAACTTGATGATACTCAGACCTCAAATCGATCTTGGGAAACCAAGATGCACCCTGCAACTGATCAAAGAGATCATCTATCCTCGGGAGTGGATAACGGTTCTTCACCTTCAACTTGTTCAACTCCCTATAGTCTATGCACATTCGGTGCGAACCGTCCTTCTTCCTGACGAAGAGTATCGGCGCTCCCCATGGGGAACTGCTCGGTCGAATGAACTACTTGCTCAACAGTTCCTGTAGCCGTGACGACATCTCCTGCATCTATGGTGGCTCCAGCTGGTACTGCGCCTTGGCGATAGGGCCGCACCCGACACAAGATCGATCCGAAAACTCGACCTGCCTCTTTAGAGGTACTCCGGGTAACTCTTACGGGAATACATCAACGAACTCCTTGACCACTGGAACCTCTAATACCGAAATCTGATCTCTGCCCCGCGTATCACCACGTACGCTAGATAACTCGCACAGCCATGCTGAATATACTGCTTAGCCCTGGCAGCTATACAAAACCCTTATCCCTGCTTGGTTCCGTCACCATAGATGATCAGTTCTCCCCCACTTGGTTTTCGAACCACCACTCGCTGACCCTCGCAGTCGATTATAGCACCGAATCGACTAAGCTAGTCCATCCCTACAATCACACACACATCCCCCATGGGGATCGGAATCAAATCGATCGGGAAAGACACCCCAAAGATCTCTAACTCACATCTTTGATAGATTGAAGAGGCATAAACCCCGTGTTTGTTGGCGATGGAGACTCGCAACGAACACTCTATCTCTCCTACTGGCACACTGAATTCCTTAGTAAATGTATGAGATACAAATGACTGACTTTCCCCCGAGTCAAATAAAACCAATGCAGGCAAGGAGTTCACTAAAAACGTACCTAATCATAGGTACAACAGATAAGTATAAAACATATATAAGAAATAAGATAAGGATAGAAACATACAAACAACCACATTTGGTGCGGCTCTGGCCTCATCGGTTGTAAGCTGGAAGGCGCGCTCTTGAGCCCTTGGGGGCTCTGCCCTACCCTGCCTCCCATCGGTAATCCTCAATGTAGCCGACACTGGAGCCTGCGCCGGCCTAGCAGCAAGCTGCAGACATTTGGTCTTCACATGGCTAACCTAATAACAAAGATAACATATCCTCATATCCGAAGTAGGGGCGGCCTATCTCAGATCCAAGAATTCCTGAGCTAACCGTTCGCGCTCAACTCGTGGAATATAGCGTGCGCGGAACATATCCCTTAACTGCTCCCAAGTAACCGCAACTCTCTGATCGTCGGTATAAGACCCAGTCATCAGCCTCCTCCAGTCCTTTGCCCCAGATCTCAGTAGGTTCAGGGCACATCTAACCTTCTATTCAGTCGAACACGAACATGTGAAGAAAAACCCCTCTACATCAGATAACCACCTCATGGCCTTGATGGGATCCTGAATCCCATCAAAAGTAGGGGGCTTCGTGTTATCGAAGTTCCGGTACTGGAATGCTCTACCAGCTCCTCCCCATGTCGTGGTTATAGCCGTTGTAGCTGTTGCGGCAGCCGTCTCAGCAAGGGCTGCATATCTTTCATTGAAATACTCCATAATAACGGTCTTTATAGACCCAAACAACTCTGGAATTTGACCTCGGACAATCTCGACCACCTCCTCGCGGATCATCTCCCTGACTCGATCCTGTGTCAATATTGGCCCCTCCTAGCCGATAACCTCAGGCATTGCAGGGTCTCCTGGTCACCCTGCCCTAATCCCGATCGAGATCTTGTCACGAAATGCCTTGTAACCACGATACTGAAAATATAACATGAAAATATCAGAAAGTCCGCATAAATAACTGGGAACCAGCTCCCTACTAAACCCTAGGGGTTGTGATTTCCTTGCTATGCATATGGGTCCTGTGCTTTCAATAGTGCGGGCCCATACTACCTTCCACACTTACCCTTATTTGTCTCAAGTATCATCACAACACCCTAACACTATATATGCACGTGGTGATTGCTCAACCTCACGCCTAGAGGAAGGCTAACTGTCTTACAACTGACTCACCGGCCTTACACGACCCACTCATCCATGAAACTTCCACTAACCCTGTAGCACTAGTGTATGCTAGTCATACATAATGCTGGACCTTATAGACTTTCAAATATCCAATCCTACCCTAAGTCCCCAATCAAACAAGAACAGACCATAAGGCTAAATTAAACATTCTCAGGCTATAAGATCTTAATTTTGTATAACCGTGATGCATACAGTAAATAACCACAGTAATGATGTCAATTTCATATAGAGGAAACCCTAGGCTAGCAGTCATCATGTAATCTAGAAATTCTATCATGCAATTCCTGAAGATCCTTAGCCTATCACTAGCATGCTGTTCTAACATATCAGATAATCAAATAATTGTATGGTATTTTGAGGTCTACTTACTGGCTCCGACTGATCGTACACCATGTATCCTCCCTTACTTATTTTGAAAACCATTTAAAAATAATCTTGAAAATCTTTCCTTGATTTGAGACTGGATTCACACGAATGTTCCTCCAATTCACTCAAACCTAGGCTCTAATACCAACTTGTAACACCCATAAAATCATGCCAAATTACAACTTTTTCAGCACACTTAAAAACCATTTAACCATTACATAATTTGTTTTCAAAATAATAATTATCAGAGTATCCCAATTTCCAGTTATAAAACATAGTAGTAGGAGGAGCGGTACGATCAACCCTTCGCCTTCCCTCGATCACCAGAAGTACCTGAAACAACAAACTGAAACTGTAAGCCCGAAAGCTTAGTGAGCTACCCCAAAATACCAATACCATACCAATATAAACATAACATATAACAAATACATAACAACATACATAATGAGCCTTCAGCTTGAATGGACCGCCTTGCAGGCCTTCAGCCTATCTGGACCGTTCTCCGAACCTTCGGCATGTCTGGACCGTCTCGCAGGGACTACATCCAGACCGCTCGCTGGGCCTTCGGCCTAACTGAACCCCTTTTCAGGGCCTTCAGTTTATCCGGACCGCCCTGGGTATGTTGGCCTTCAACACAAAGCAAGTCCGCCTCAACCCAACCCCCAATCAACAAACATGTGCACATACATATCATACGCGAGCATATATCATAGTCAAGATGATCTAACAAATCACTAATCATAGCAACATCCTGTTACCAGGATATAGAACTAACGGGTCACTAACATAGCATCATCTTGTATACCACGATACCGACCTAACCAGGTCACTAAGCATATCACCATCCTAACTACCAGGGTGTAAATCAATAAACATATCATGCAATAAACCCGGATACAAATCCAATAAGGGCCGACACTGGTGCCTTAGACCCTATTGATATAGTGAGGATAACTCACCACGCAACTGCCAACTAAAAAATAGAAAGCTCAACTCCCGGATCCCCGCCAAAAACTCCACCACCTATATCCAAGACATCACAAAGTTCATAAATTCCCAAGATACCCCAGAAGTCACACAGTCAATCCTTGGTCATAGCCAAGGCCAATGGTCAGGGTCAACAGTCCATGTTGACCTGACTCGTCGAGTGCATCCAGCCACTTGCCGAGTCCCTGTATATCTTGTTAACTCGCTGAGTCACCTGAGCGAATCGTCGAGTTCCTAGTGTTTGCGGGCGATAACTCTCTAGCTAACACGTCGAGTTTCCTTGCAACTCTCTGATTTTATGCATGTCCAAGGGCCGGGAAGACCCTAAATGACTCGTTGAGTCATTCGACTGACTCGCCGAGCCCAAGGCAATCTTCATCGGACTCGCCGAGTCACCCATCCGACTCGTCGAGCGCACGACCGTCTTCATCAAACTCGCCGAGTCGACCATGCCACTCGCCGAGTTCCTTCAGACCTTCGTTCATACAGATGCTTTTTAATCCATGCAAAGTCTCCAAATTTCAGATCCAACTTCTCAAGGCATGCTTATCATGTAAAGTTGCAAACTTTACGTGCATGCAAAGCTCTAAAGCCTTAAAATGACAAAACTAAGCTTGCAATGAAGTCTAACACTTGAGGGGAGGTTCATTCTTGTCAAAGCTAGCAACTTTATGGCCTTAGAGACCAAAGAGAGTTCAGATATGAAGTTGCAACTTCAGATCTTAGCTCAAACACACGAATAGCTTCCTAAAAACCATCCAAAAGAGATCTAGGAAGAAATGAGCCAATGTAACAGCTTAATACCTTTAAAAGAGTGCCCACTGAAGTAGACCTATGATTCCCCATGAGTTACTTGCTTCTAATCACTTGTTTTCCCCAAGCTTTTCCCACCAAAATCTTTCTTTAAATCTTAACACACCAAGAAAGCGCACATACACACAAATGAATTTAGGATTTGGAATGATAAGAGGCTATATAGGGGAGGCTGAGGAGGAAAATGATCCTTTAAATAGGGTGCAAAACCTCGGAAATTAGGGTTTCATCCCCCAACTCCTACTCATCAAGTCCCTCTTTGGACTCGACGAGTAGGTCACTTAAACACATGGTCCAATCCACCCGCTGCTACTCGACGAGTCGAGCAACCAACTCATCGAGTAGGCCTTGAAACCACAAAGATCTTATAACAAAAGAAATCGATACCTGCAAATCAGGATGTTACATCAGGTGTGAAACTAAAGGTTTAGAGCCCTTCCAAAGCTCATATGGTGTCACCTTCTTCAGCGCCTTCGTTCCATTTCTATTCAATAAAGAAATAGAGTATGGCACCGCCTCACCCCAAAACTGATCTGGTACCGCCGTGGCCTTGAGCAAGGATCTTGTCATCTCTAAGATTGTTCTATTGCGACATTCCACAACGCGTGTGTACTGTCGTTAACTGTCTCTTTACTCCATCTTGCTCACAGAACTCCAATAACTGATTAGAGTTGAATTCGCCCCCCATGGTCATTTCGTAGCATTTTAACTTTCTGAGTACTCTCCTTCTTGACTTGTAACGTGAATTTCTAGAACATATTGACGTCCTCATCTTTGGTTTTAAGTAGATACACCCACATGTACCGTGAATAGTCATCCACTATCAACAAGAAGTATTGATTTCTTCCCTTTGTTTTAGGTGTGATGGGACCACACAAATCTATGTGTAACAACAAGAGTGATTTTTTGGCTCTCCACTGGGTTACTATGAGGAAGCTTTGTCTTACTTGCTTGGCTATCATACAACCTTCTCATACCTATGATGGATGGGTTAATTGGGTCATACCTCTCACCATTCCTTTTCGTGTCATCTCCTCAAGCATCTTGAAGTTTGTGTGACCCATACATGCATGCCATAACCATGAGTCATCATCCATGCTTATGGCCAATCATATAGGTTTCCTAGGTGTGAGTCTTATTTTATAGAGTCTGTTCCTAGATCTTTGTACCTTCATGACTATGCAGCCTGCCTCATCATTCATTCTTAAGAATTCTTTTTTCATCCCTATATCATACCCTTCCTCAATCATTTGTCCCAGACTAATTATATTGCTATGCAGGGCTAGGATGCAGTACACATCAGGGATGACAAACTGGTCGCCATTTTTGCAATCAATTAGTAGTGTACCCTTTCCTTTGATCGGAACCTTAGAGCCATCTTTGAATTGAACTTACCCGGTCACCTTTTCGTCAAGCTCTGCAAGTAGAACCTTGGATCCGTTCATATGGTTACTAGCCACGTTGTCTAGTACCACATGTTTTCATCATCACTCTCCATTAGTTAGCTTGGGTACACTTTTTCTTCGTTCAATAGGACCATGTCTGTATTCCTTTCCCCATATACGGTCAACAACAATGTTGGTTCATCTTCATTGCAGCTAAATTCACCTCTTGGTCCTGTTGTTTCTTGCTTTGCATCTAGTAGCTAAATTCACCCCAACGCCCACCTCTACCATGGGTCGACCCTCGTCCTCATGAGTTGCCTCTTCCACCTCTGTTGTTACTTCCACCTCTTCCTTGACCCCCACCATGTTTGTCTTTCTTGGACTTCAATGAGTAGAGGAGATTTCAAAGAAATAGAGCATTATCTTCTTGTGTGCTTGCCTTCCGGAGTCGAAGTCGATCTTCATATGCCTTTAGATGCCCAATTTCTTCTTTGAATGGCATGGATTCCATATCTTAACTTTGTTCAATCGATACCACTAGGTTTATCAACCTTTTAGGGATGGTATCAAACAATTTTCTTACAAGTTCCTCATCATCTACTGTCCCCCGTGCACTTCCAAACTTTGAGATCATGGCTAATATCTTCCCTGCATAATCACTTATGGTCTCTGTATCTTTCACTTGAAGTGCTTCAAATTCACTTTTCAATACCCGTAACCTTGCTTTCTGGAATCGTTTTGCACCCACATACCATGACTTTAGGGAGTCCTACACCTCTTTGGCTATCTCCTTCTTGGAAGCTAGTGCATGCATCTCTTCTGGGATCGATTGGAAGATAAAGGCTCGAGCTTGCTTGCTCTTTTTCTTGTCCACATCCACATCGGTTGGTGGCTCGATGGCATCCCATAACCCATGGGCATCCATGATTGCTTCCATCTTAATCGACCATGTATTGTAATTCAACGAGGTCAGCAATGGGCATTGAATAGGGAATTGACTATCTTTGGGCGGAGTTGATGAGGATGCAACTGTCATGGCGTTGAATCGAAGGATTTTGGGAATTACAAACTGATCAGAACCTCAGGCTCTGATACCAAATGTTAATGATTACACAATCAAATAGGAAATAACAAAATAAGAAATGGTAGTCGAATGTTTAATGTTTGTTGAATGATGAAAGGTAACAACTGAATGATTCCAGTTGTTGTACACAGTGTTTTTTCTACTTATTATTATGAAGCAAAAGGAAAGATGTTAAATAGATGAACTAAAAATAGAAAATGAGAAAAACTAGCAAAGCTCCTCTTTTAACATTCAGGACTTCCATGTGCTCCTTATTCTCCTAATTACCTGGTCAACTATTGACTAAAAAATATATGATCACAACCAAAACCAAATCACCAAAGAATATCCAAAATTAAACTTAGCAGTTTCATGCCAATTTGATCATCGATAAAGAGAATAATAAATAAAGCCAATATGATACATATTCCATCAAGGCCCCACATTAAAGTATCATAGAGCCACTACCTCTCAATAGTAACCATTTATGCCACTTGTGGGATGGTGTGTAGACAATATCATGATGACAACATATGATTTCACATTGATTCCATGTACGAATAAACAAGCGCTCTTTTATTTTCAGCATTAATTAATTTATATGTATGCAATCCAGAGATGCTACATTTCATGGTGATCTAACATGGCCATAAATATGTCATAAAGTGATTTTATATATTAAATGAATACATATTAGATTGAAAGTACAAATGCAATCAAAATAGTATAATTTTGTATCATGTACCATGAAAGGGGAAAATCCTTATGTACTCATCTATGAGAGTGGTAGAAATATTGCCTTAGTTTATTTATTGTGCAATTTGATATTGTATCATATTTATTCAAAACCAAAATTTGTACCACTTACGATTTCGTACACATTTCAAATTATATTTTAGGTATCAACTGCCTAAGTATTACTTTCACAATCTTCTAATTATCCCATTAGACTAACTTTTCATATCTCAACAACCTAATTTTAATTATTACATAATACTTTAACCACATGCGCTCCATTCATTTTAATTTTGGCGGCAACAGAGCTCGAACATGGCGACTAACAGTGACTACTCATCAGAAAAGAAGAGAGAAGAAGCAATGACTAGAGGTTGTTCCTTTGTAAAAGAAGAAGAGAGTTTCCGATGAAGGTGACGATCAAGGAGCCATTGGCAGAGGAGGCAGAAGAAAGGCATCGAGAAAAAAAGATGGCATAAGTTGCAGCTAACAGAGCCAATTCTGGCGAGATAGACGACTAAAATGTTGAGAGAGAGAGAGAGAGAGACAGAGAGAGACTCCTGTAGACCAGAGACTTCCTGACAGAGAAGCTAACATTGGAGGGAGTTAGCAACAACATCGAAAAAGTCTGACTCTGGAAAGAGATACGAAGAAGAAGAGGCCATCCGAGGAGGAGACGAAAGGCTCAGAGACAAGGGTGAGAAAACAAGGATTATGTGGACAATGTTTGAAAATTCAAACCTTGAATTAAACACAATAATGATGGTTGTTGGTAATAAAGTTCTTGCTCAGTCTGGTAAACTAGTCAAGCCTTGAAGATGATAACTCAACAAAGTATTCAAGATGATATGATAAGTTATTAAATAAGATCAAGAAGAATGTTGAGATGTGACTGAATGATTCTTGATTTGATATCACAAGTTAAAAGTTGAAAAAGGTAGTTTGCAGCTTATATGGGGTGGTCTTATTTATACAAACCAAGGACCAATCAATTACTTAGACCATTGTACTATAAAGCTGATACATGAAGGCTTGAGCTTACCGAATTCATGGAAAATACAAACATAACATGAAAAAATAGTATAGCATAATCATTCAATCTCCAGACAACAGATCACACAAGCTATATCAGAAAACTCATCACTTCAAAAGCTTTATCATCTTTGACATGCATCAGATCAGATTGGGAACTTCAAATTGTCAAGGATCACTTGTTATGAACTAACAATCTCCCCCTAAGGGATCTTGATAAGCATTGAGGTTTTACTCTTGATCTCCAAAGAAAAACAGGTACGCAGTCTGTAGCCAGTTTCTATCTTCGATCCACCACCTAAGTTGTTTAATCAACTATTCCTTGATCTATTCGGAAGCGTCAGATTTGGCTGTTTTGGAAATGATCTTCGAAGCAAACTGGTGTGAACAATATTCTTCTGTGCAACTCTAAAGAACTCATTTTTCTCTCAATTCTGTTGGGTTATGAGCATAACATCATTCCTATGGTGTTCATGCAACCCTAATTGCTTTGATCTAGGTTTTTCTACTATGAACACAACAACATTGAATACCAAAGCAATGATCCTATGAACTAGCATATAATAATCAAATTGACATATAAACTAGGGTTTAGATCTTACCTTTCTTGTTATGTAGTAATAACAAGTTCTCCTTGAATATCCTTGACCTTTGAAAGCTTAGTGCCTCAAATGTTGCACCTCTAATGGAATCACAAACACCACTAGCAACAAGATGACTTAGGAGAGGGATGACGAGGCTCAAAATTAGTCCAAGGTCTCTCTTAGAAGGTTAGGGCTGAATTTTGGGAGCCTTAGGGTTCCTTTTATAGGTGAGCTGCTAGGGTTTCAGTCAATACCCTAATTGGATTGCTTAGCCACCAAACAGCCCTTTAGATCCTTCCAGAATCAAGGCCTGGATGATTTCCAAGTGGGTTCCACCTTGAATTCGTGCACCTTATTCCTAAGGGATCTACACCCCGAAACCAATTATCTTATAATTGCAATTCCAATCCCCTAAGTTTAATTAATCTCTTTTGAACACAAAATTAATTCTAAATTAATTTTTGATCAATATTAATTAAACAATAATTCATCTTATCAGTTGCTATGGTTAAGGCAACCCAAAAGGATCATGCTCATAATCGGGTTAAGTACATACCAAAAAATGTTATGAGCTTAGACACGTAATCCAATAGTCTCCCACTTGGATAAGTCTAATAACTATTTTGCAAGTACAACTTCAGAACTTGATTAACAATCGTAGCTTCCAAAAGCCGTTATAAACTCTGGTCTTATCAGTAACACGTACTTTTGATAAGGGATCATAGATTCCTCCATTCTAGATATTGTATGAACCGAGACATGGATTTTAATCATACTCTCTATTCATGTGTTGTTTCTCGATTTTCGATTTATGACGACTGACAACAGACTATAATTGAAGACATCAACTTAGTCCAGGCTTGGCCAAACGCTTAGGGTGTCATCACTAAATCTTTGAGGGGCCCACAAATATCACTTTTATCCCACTTTGGGTAAAAGGAATGGATAAACTTCGACTCAAATGGTCGCTTGTATCTACTCATCAATTCACACACAACAATATGTTTTATAACACCAAGTTACTGGTGCGTTTACATATTATCAATGTGCAACCGACTTGTAAATTACAACTCACATGTCTCGGTTTCAAGAATATAAGATATTATTGTCTCACTAATCACTCGTGATAAAATCCATGAAGTGATTGAAGTGAGCGTGGGTTTAATTCAATACTTGTAGGAACCCATTTTTATAACGAACGGTGAATACGGAAGAAGGATATCTCGCGATTAATCGTGTTTTTTGGAAGTATGAACACGAAGAACATATTATGAGTTCATTGAAGAAGGCTAAGAACAAGAGAGAATAATAATATATTTCATGAAGAACATGGTGGGAGAGAAACTCTCCCTGGGTGGGAGAACCCACCAACTTTCTCTCTCTAGATTACATTGTGAGAAAAGTAATCTAACTAAGAAAATTAAAAGTGGCTAGCTAAAAGAATAAATTACCAACTCTCCCTTTATATAGGAGGGAGAGTATTTACACCACAAAATACAATAAAGGGAAAATACAACCTAATAAACACTCATTATTTGTGGAGCATTTACATGCACCGACATTCTCTCCTTAAATGCCTACAAACGATGAGAGATACAATAAGTGATACGAGGCTATAATACAGTAATCAGACTAGCAAGTGTGGTAATAAACTGAACTCAAGTGCTGAAATGTCTCTGAAACTCTGAAGTGTCTGTGAAGTCTGAAACTGGCCATGAATGTCTAACAATGAAGGTCTTCGGCTTCAAAGCACAAACAATGAAGCGGAAAAGATAAGATCCAAATCTTCAAATCAGTCATAATCACCCGAAGAAGGAGGTCACCATGAGCGAGTAGAAGATCCAATAAAAGAAACACTTCGGCTTCAAAAGTCTGAAAGACATCTCAAGTTCTCGAATCATAATACACCGAAATTCTTCAAAGAATAACCTGCTAAAAATCTGAAGCATCCATAAAATGTGGTCCGGATAAAGATAATGTGAGTCCAAAAACATGGTCCAGCAATACCAAAAATTTTATCCAAGGATCAAAAATAAGTGCCATATCACATCGCCAAAATAATCTTCGTCTTCAACATATCACAAATCGAAACTCTTGAAACCATAAGAACTGAACCAGATGCGAACACAAAATCATCCTATGGTAGAGTCCGAATAATAAATAATCTGAATCGGAAAACATCGAGTAATGCCAAAAATTTGATCCATGAAGACCAAAAATAAGTGCCAAATCGCATCACTAAATAAATAATTGT
This sequence comes from Lactuca sativa, assembly GCF_002870075.4. Classification (NCBI taxonomy): domain Eukaryota; kingdom Viridiplantae; phylum Streptophyta; class Magnoliopsida; order Asterales; family Asteraceae; genus Lactuca; species Lactuca sativa. Next base: position 10,111,655 of record NC_056623.2, read on the forward strand.
CTTCAGAAGTCTTCAAAAATCCAAACTCAAACAATAATAACCAAATCCGGATGATATTCTCTCCTTATTTTTGATAACCAATGACTGGATTATCAAAAATCAACAAATCATCGGATGGAGAGTGTCGGATACCAAAAGCTAAGAGAAGCTCTCCCTAGATGTATGAAGGGTCTCGATAAGAAACGAGAAAGAGTAAAATAAATACTTTTGCGGTCATGAGGAGGCGGGTGACATAGTTGCTGAAGCTGTGCTGAAAAAAATCTGTTGTGCCAAAAATAATATCCAAATATCCAAACTGCAGTGCCGGAACACTTGAAGTGGTTTCAAATAAAATAAAGTCCACTTGCTTAAAATAAGCAACCAAGTCATAAAAATCCCATAATGTGAAGAATGCGAAACAACTTTGTTGATCAATCGTCGTTGCGGTGCAAGCATCACAAAAAGATAATATGAAGTCCAACTGCGGTAGGAGTATTCTTCCAATAATAATAACCGGCATGAAATGAGTAACGAACGTGACAATCCATGGGTAGGTTGTGGCAAAAATTGGTGTTAAAAAAATTGGTTTTAAAAAAAAATTGGTTAAAATAAAAAAAATGGCTAAATAAAAAAAATGGTGTTTAAAAAAAATTGGCTAAATAAAATAAATGGCTGAAAATAATAATAATAATAATAAATAAATTAATTAAAAAAAATAATGTAAAAAAATATGAATTAAAAAAATAAAGTCTAGAAAAAAAAAGGGTTTAAAAAAAAGGAGGGGAGGAGGAAGAAGGAAGGAGAAGGAAGAAGGAGGGGGAGGAGGAGGAAGACAGGGGAGGAAGGGGGGAAGGGCTGAAGGCTGGAAGGAGGAGGCTACGGGTAGGAGATTGTGGATGAGAGAGGGTGTTGCGGGTTAGGTGTTGGGTGCGGTGGAGAGTGGTTGCAGAGTGATAAGGTTGGCTGTTGATGGGGTACCGAAGTTATGAGGGCTGCGGACGAGGTGAAGACTGCGGAAGGCGTGAGCAGGTAAGTGATTGCGGTCTGAAGGAAGAAGGCGGGTACCTGCAGATCCGAGCTACTGATGACCGCTGCGGTCCGAGACTGCAGAGATCCGAGATTGTGGTTGGGATGAACGACTTCGGTTCATGGAAGGGGTTGCGGTCTATTGTCTGCGGACCAAGAGGCTGCGGATCAAGGCTTCGGATCAAGGGTTGAGAAGGGCTCCGGGGAGGTTTCTCAGGGGACTCCGGTAGGCAGTTTTTAGCTGCGGTTTGGGGGTTCGGAAAGGGCCGAACAGGTGACGAAATACGCTATTTTTTCATGAAAAATGGTAACGCAAAGGCCATTTATTCATATTTTAATAAAGGAATCTTTTTTATAAATCATTTTAAGTCAACATGTGGTCTTGGGAAGACAAAAGGAAGAGTATTTAGGGGGTTTTTAGGGACAAAAGTTGATGGGAAAGGACAATGTCATATGGTTTTTGTCTTTTTGAGGGAGCAAATAATGGAGCACTCTTTACCCAAAAGAGTAACAAGGACAAGATGCTTTATGCAAACAACAACTTACGTCCAAACAATTCAATTAGAGGATCTACAGCAACTAAAATATGAGAATCAAGAGTTTCATACCTCATATTAATGAAAGTTGCTAGAAAGAAAAATCTTCAAAAAGAAATGCTTTTCTCCACTTTCTTCAAGAAAAGAAGCCCATAATCTTGTGTCTTCTCATCCCAGGAAAAAATAACTCCCTAGAATACATCTTCAACCTTTTTAAGAGACCACAAAATTAAATTCTTCTCCCATTTTTCTTCATTTCTTCAACAGCAACAAAACAATAACTTTTAAGAACATCTTCTTCCAGCAATAAATAGAACGAGCAACAGCAGCCATAATTTATTTTATTGAGAAAGAATCACCTAGAAAATAGAACTAAGAAAGAACTCTTAAAAAAAATCCGGTAAGAAACCCAAAAATTTTTTCTTGCAGAAACACGGAAAAATCACAAGATAATCACCGAACGGGAGTCGTTCCCTTGAACTAATCGTGAGATCTTCAAGGTACGGCTCTGATACCAATTGTAGGAACCCATTTTTATAACGAACGGTGAATGCAGAAGAAGGATATCTCGAGATTAATCGTGTTTTGGAAGTATGAATATGAAGAACATATTATGAGTTCATTGAAGAAGGCTAAGAACAAGAGAGACTAATAATATATTTCATGAAGAACATGATGGGAGAGAAACTCTCCCTGGGTGGGAGAACCCACCAACTTTCTCTATCTAGATTACATTGTGAGAAAAGTAATCTAACTAAGAAAAGTAAAAGTGGCTAGCTAAAAGAATAAATGACCAACTCTCCTTTTATATAGGAGGGAGAGTATTTACACCACAAAATACAATAAAGGGAAAATACAACCTAATAAACACTCATTATTTGTGGAGCATTTACATGCACCAACAATACTCAAATCTTATTTCAGGAGTACTCATGAACACTACAATAGACTTTTGCTATGTCTAAACGCCTTAGGCAATTTACAGTCAGATTCATGACAGTCTTCTTTCATACATACTTCTAATGTATGATCGACTGTGGATGGTTTGACTAATCTTATTATTCGGGAAGTCAAAACCTGCAAAGTGAAACACAAGAATAATACTAATCCTATATGGCCCCAAAACTTTTGAGTATAAATAAAACACCTTTATTTAATCACCATATTGATTACTCATTATTCATTGTATAATGTTTCGGATAATCAACTTATTACTTGAATTATAACAACAGTTGTCCCATGCTCCAAGCATGCACACTCTGTTTTCCTATGGTCCATACTTTGTGAAATAGATCAATTGAGCACATTTCCAATGATACTCATTTCACAACTCCTAATCCTTGTCATGAGCTTAAGAATACCAACTTCTTGCCACTATTAGAATATGTTAGATTCTAACATTTTTTTGCAATGATCCGTTCGTAATGTCATAACATCAAATCCACCAAGACTTTGCCAATGATATTACAAAGTGCTCTATTAGAGATTGTTACAAGGCAATTCCATAGATATGAAGTACCACCTTCAAAGTACATTTCTTTGAACATCCTTCTTGCATAAAAGTTTCTAATCTAGACATAGATTCTCGATATCCAACTCCCAATTTGGAAACATTTCCATATGTGCCATACGACAACTCATTATTAATAGAATCATATGTAATATTAATAATGTCATCATGGTCCATTCGTTACTATACTTCCAACTGCCCACAAGTGACCAATCCTTGGCGAACCATAGATTGTCCTTGACAGTCGTTTAATTATTTTAGTCAAATCCGGTTCTAGTTCTTTTCCCTCTTAATGCCCTAGGCATTTGGAAAATTTAGAATGTTCAAATATTATAGCATACGCAATCGATCCTATATCAGAAGCAAATGGGACACGATTCATAATGAAAAACGTGAGACTTTAACAGTTTCTTGCTATAATATTGCCAAATATAAAATTCCCTTATGTTGAATCTTTTCACCGTAACATTTATATATGTCCTTTGACTAAATTTGATTAAAATTTCTTGATCTAAGCTTTTATATTTGAAATAAAGTATAATATTCTATCGCTTAATTATAGCAAAACAATTTTTAACCCTTGCAACTTTGCAAATTGAAAGTTTTATTTTCTATAATTAATATTGCTAACCATAATAATCATGCTCCCACTATTATGATAATTATATTCAACATGACACTTATGCTCCCATTAGCTTTGACATGTATTTAGAAATTAACTGAACTTTTAGAAATCAATGCTTGTTGACTTTCTTACCAAAGTTCATATTTCTGATATTAGATGCTTCGATAAGACTTTATCTAAGCTTCTCAAACTCTCACACCTTTCCTTAGATAGTTCACATGTGTGTCTAAACCATTTTAGAACCAACAATAGTAAGTCCTGAATGTTCAAAATTATTGCCATTTCTCACAAGTCGAACTATGAAGAGGGATGCCGTAATCATAATTGAATTTGAGAATACAAATATCACAATTGCTATCTCCATAAAATCTCTCTTAGTGAAAGCATTTCCTCATAATCATTCTTATGAGGCGGAGAGAAACCTTATCACTTAGATTTTATGGTGTATGTGTTCCTATCCATGTGAATTTGTCATAACCATAATCGCAAAATAGTGTTTGTGACAAATCCAAAATCATATGGACTGAACTTGTTTAATCTATATTTCTTGCCACTTAGCAGCACAAGGGACTACCATGTCTTCCAAGTAGTCAAGTAGCTCACCCATACAGATCAATGAACTTTCATTGATCAAGGTGCATTACCTCTATGCATTCAATTGAGAACTCATAGGACTCACATGCATAGTCAACTTTAAATGGAATGGGCATAGAAACAAGAATGTGTCAACATGATAGGTTACAAACCTCAAGTCATGTGCTAGTGTTTTATAATAGGTTTACTCTTGATTAGTTCTTGAAACTTTTCAAGATCATTTAGACTCCCATTGACCTCTTGACATATAATATTGTCTTGTCAAGAAGCATTTCTTGACAAACAAATATTCGGGAGTTAGTGCGGATTCTTATCAAGACAAACACTACACACAATTGGTCTTAGTTGGTCTTTGTCTTATCGAAGACATCACAACTTACCAATTTCAAACGTGCAAGAGTAAGAAAAACATTTTTCTACTCGACATTTAATGAGTGTGTTAAAACTTCTTAAGATATGTCACTCAAGTCACAATCTTGGAGTATGACTCTAAGACTTGATTTTGGAACAAAGTATGATTCACCTTTTGATTCAACCATTTCAACAATTTCCGATTCCTTTTCTTAGCCATACTAGTGCACTAGGGTGTCCATAGAGGATCAATTGTGATATAGTTTCATAATCAATGAGATGATCATAAAGCATGATACTAAAGTACTCTCCCGTCTTTTCATATTGAAGAAACTTTTATCTTTCTGCCTTATTGATTCTTCTTATTCATTCTGCCATACATTGAGACTTTTCAATGATTCATAATTACACTTAATCTTGTAAGTATAATCATATTTACTAAACTTTCAGCAAATCATGACGAATACTCTTGTCGTTCTTTGTGGCAGACTGGACCTAGTGCACAACAATGCATACTAGATCCTTTATTCCTTCACTTGACTCACATACTTATGTGAACAAGGAATTAGTCTTAATTTCCCAAGTACCAAGATTTCCATACATTACATGACTCAAATCATATGATTCCAAGCTTCTGTCCAATTGAAACTTGGGTGATGGGAATCTTTCCTTACTTGGAAAATTACAACACTAACATAAATAACATAACTAAGAATCACATCCACTTAATATTTATTATAATAGAAACACACAAACATCAATTTTCACAAATGACATTGCAAGGAGATATAAATAAGACAAAAATCAAAATTTATTTTATTTATAAAAAGGTGCGGAAAACTTTTCCTTACAATGAAAATTCAAATGAAAACTATGTTATTACATATTCCTAAGCAAAATATCACAACTCTGAGCAGCAGCTCAAAAATCCGATCATCGAATCATGTGATCGAAATCCATTTCTTCGCGATCAGACTCTGCTCCCTTCTTCCTTCAAGCTTCCTTTCTTTTCATCGATCCTACAACACATCAAAATACAATCTTATCACATCATGTATTAAGAATCTAAAATAGAAAACTTATAGAGTTAGATAGTAGATGTTACCTGAAGCAGAGTCATACACTTTGACTCTCCTATCTCTTAGATCTCTCTGGTAGTCAGGGCAGCTTCGTAACCAATGCCCCTCTCTCGGCAGTAGAAACATGTGGACTGTTCTGAAATGGCACACGGGACTATCTCAGACTCAACCTTTCTCTTGCATAGAGAAAACTTTTTTGGACTTCCAGTGTTGCCATTACCCGTAGAAGGTTGGGAAATTGATTTACCAGACAAATTTGCTTGACCAGTCCGCCAAATCATTGCTGATTCAGCAGCTATAAGCAAATAGGTAAGATCAATGAGGGTCACGTCGTCGTCCATCATATAGTACTCTCTAATGAACTCACTATATGATTCAGGAAGTGACTGAAGAACCCAGTCAACAACCAACTTCCTTGAGACATCGACACCCAACATTCTCAACCTATCAATGTGTGGCTTCATCTCTAAGACGTGTGCACACACAAACTTTCCATCTTCATGTCTTTTTGCCAATAGGGCTTGAGTGACTTTGAACTTTTCAAGTCTTTGAACACGAGGGTCAGGGAGAATTATTGGAGGAGGTGGAGGAAGTGAAGCATGATTTCCATTTTCACAATCCAATCATGGAACATCGTCTTCATGTGGAAAACTTTTTCCAAAGGATTCAGGAAGATCATTGTTGATAGACTTTAACATCTACAAAACATGAGAAATTTAAGTTAGTTGATTGAGTCCTTAATAAAATACCCAAATGAGATATTAAGGCTAGGACCCAACACAATATTCTACAATTTGGAAAAGAGATGTCGTAATCCAGTTGCAGAACATTTGAAGGTAGGTGAATGACGATTTACCAATTTCCACAATGAAAAACGAAAATCGAAAATTAGGTTCTAAATGAATTGAAACTCCTAGATTTTTTGAGATTCATTGAACTTTTCAATGTCATGTTTAAATCTCGATTGTTCCCTTCAAGTTTGTGACTGGGATGCCGCGATTCACAAACAAGGTGTGGATAACCATGCAAATTAGCTAGGTACTCTCGAAGATGTCTATCACCTAATCAACGTGCTGGTTAGCCACACACACTCCATTGATCTATGATAATCTACAAGCTACCCATTTTCATCCTTCATTAGTCACATATTAGTGTGCCGGTTAACCACACACGCTCCACTAACGACCAATAAAGTGCAATGTGTAATTTCATGAATTAGCACCAACTCTGCATTTTTGCTAAAGTAACTAAGATTTGGGAATTTATAAGAATGTTTAGTTACTTCGTACTTCATTATACTTATAACGGAAGGGTGTGTCCTATCCTACCCATTCGGCTAACGACCCTCCACTAGTCAAGAGTGCGATGTGTAAGAGTGGATACCCATTCAATTGTCATTTTATAGGCAATTTCCTTAAACACCCCTTATAGACCAGCTTCGTCAATGAGGCCTACTAACGGTAAGACTGACATTTTACTTATACATATATAATATTAAACTTTTAATTCTATATAGTATAAAGGTGTATTTTACACTTTTTAAATACTATGAGGTTTAATCTGTTAATAAATTAGACTTTTAATTTGATTAACTGAAACCATATAATTATGGGTTTATTAATTGTCTCTTTTAATTAAACTCTTAATTAAATTAATAAAACCATAAGGGTGAATTTGAACTTTTCAAAGTACTAGGGTTTTAGAATTCAATATTTCAAAATTAATACCTTTTAGTTAAATTTAAATTCCAAAACCTGAGGACAAATTTTGAAACCTTTCAAAATATTAGGGTTTAACTATTTAAATTTCAAAAAACTAAAACTTTTAAGTTCAAATTTAAACTATAAAACCTAAAGGGTGTAAATTGAAACTTTTCAATCTTACTAGGTCAAATATTTGATTCATAATAATCCTATATTATCCAAATTTGACCAAATCCATTAATTTTGATAAGGATAACCATTCCAAACATAAAAAATCGATTTTAGGCAAGAAAAACGAGCTTGGAAGTAATCCTCAACAAAATATTGCAAGAAAATCAAAATTCTCGGCACCAGACCCTTCGACTCGTCGAGTCCACTATGGAACTCGTCGAGTCCATACATGGACTCGGCAAGTCCATACATGGACTCGGCAAGTCAGCCATTCAGAAGGCAAAAATTTTGACTTTCTTAAACTTTGGCAATTCACTTTTGCATCTATTCACTAGAAAAACGACCTAGACTTTGATACCACTATTGGGTTATGAGCATAACATCATTCCTATGGTGTTCATGCAACCCTAATTTCTTTGATCTAGGTTTTTCTACTATGAAGACAACAATATTGAATACCAAAGCAATGATCCTATGAACTAGCATATAATAATCAAACTGACATATAAACTAGGGCTTAGATCTTACCTTTCTTGTTATGTAGTAATAACATGTTCTCCTTGAATATCCTTGAACTTTGAAAACTTAGTGCCTCAAATGTTGCACTTTTAATGGAGTCACAAACACCACTAGCAACAAGATGACTTTGGAGAGGGAGGAGGAGGCACAATTTTCTTCCAAGGTCTCTCTTAGAAGGTTAGGGCCGAATTTTGGGAGCCTTAGGGTGCCTTTTATAGGTGAGCTACTAGGGTTTCAGTCAAAACTCTAATTGGATTGCTTAGCCATCAAGCATTCCTTTAGATCCTTCCAGATCAAGGCCTAGACGATTTCTAAGTGGGCTTCCACCTTGAATTCGTCCACCTTATCACTTTTGACCATAAAATTAATTCGAAATTAATTCTTGATTAATATTAATTAAACAATATGATTTCTGTTTAATATATTATTCGTATAATATATTAATAAATCATAATAAATCCTATTTCTCCTTAATTCATCCTATCAGTTGCTATGGTGAAGGAAACCCAAAAGGACCATGCTTATAATCAGGTCAAGTACATACCAAAAAATAGTTATGGGTTTAGACACCTAATCCAAAAAATTCTTCTTTTGTAGATATAGCCAATCTGTGGCTTCAAAATTGAACCTTCATTTGGCAATATAATCCTTCAAAAAAATTTGAACTGCACTGAAGGCTCCAATGCTTGTTTCACTGTCCTGTTTGTCCTTGAGATGAGCTACAATCATGAGTATATCGTTCAAATTGATTGTTGGGAAGTTATCATTGTAAGCCTTTTCCGAGAGTTCTGATAAATGCAGTAGTTGTGGACGAGGTAGTTTAATTCGAACTTGCTTAACACTTTCATTCCATAGCCATTGAATTGAGTGGTCCTTCGTTTAAACCACACTTGTGTTTATGGAATTGTATTGGTGGCATAAAAGTGTTCAACCTTTCTCATTCTATTCGGATGATGATTTCCGGATCGTCGTTCGGATGGAGCGAAGAGAACTTGACATATAATTTTGCCTAGGGGACCTCGGCAAGTCAAATTGATCAACTTCTGATATAGGAAGATCATAGCTCATGTATAGAATCATATGATGTTCATGCAGGATTCTATCACAATAGAGTGGTAAGATTCTTTGGAAAGGGTTTGGAGAACCCTTCTGAGATTGAATGCAAAGACTCTCTTCAATATCTTTTTTTTGAACTGATCCTTTGGCCAACCCTCATATTTTGATGATGACTTCATCGAGCTAATTGGATCAAACATGATTCCATTCCCTTTTTCTTTAATTGGGGCTCTAGGAGTGAATTGAATGAGTTGTTGAGCAACAGGAGTTACAATTACCTCAAAATCAGTAGGACCAATTTCGGTGCCAGGAGAATGTCATCTTTTCTGATCGGAGATCCTTGATCAATCTCCATAATCTTTGGAGAGGGAGCTAAGAGAAAATTATGTTGGGTGCCTCGAAATGCATCAACATTTTGCTTCTTCAATTTTTCCATTTCCATGCTTCGATAATTTCTTTCAGATGGAAGAGAAAACATCACTTTATCATTTTTCTCTTTCGTCATCACTTTCTTTTCTCTCAACTTCATCTTTTTCACTTCCTTCAACACCTTCTACCATAAGCTCGTTATAATCTTCATCACTCGAATCATCTCGGAGCTTGAATTCCAAGCTAGGTTTCCATCCGGTCACCATTTCTCCCCTTCTTGCATGGGAAGGCCTTGCTTCCGATGCAAGCAATGTATCAGACTTCATAGATCCTATCTTTTCTAACACCTTTTGAAAGCTCAAATTGATCTTTTTGGAGAGCTTGTCATACACGTCAATAGTCGGACCTTGAGCCTTAAGAGTGTCAAGGGTAGCTTCCATCACCAGAAGGATTTCATAAAACTTGTAATTCAGAATGTCCACAAAATTTTGGGCATACCGAATCAATTTGATCACCACTTGTTGCATTATCATATTCTTGTTATCCTTCGCTCATATCTCCTTTTCAAGATGTTGAATTGGTTATTCATGACACACATGTGTTGGCTTGATAAGTTCGTTTGTAGCAGCCACTACATTGTCATGAACTTTTAACATTTTGTTCATCATTTCAATGTGAGTATCCAAATTTTCTGAGTATCGGCAGTTGAATTCCTCAAGAGCATTTTTGAGACGCAAGGAGATGATTTGATCTAGCTGTTTCTCTAGTTATTGAATGGAAGGTGTGGCGTTCTTGACTTCCGAAATAGACTTCAGAACTTGTTTGAATTTTGAATCAAAAGGTCCTACCTGAGCATTGACTAAGGCAACCTTAACATCAACTTTATCGATTTGTTCTTGTATATCTAGAAGAGAAAATGGATCAGAAATAAATTCATCCCATGACCTAGTATCAGATTCGATTTTTTTTATAGATTTGTTCGATCCGTTTTCACTGTTGCCATTGTTATGATATGGATATGCTTGTGTTGTGCCTTGAGCTGGAGGAGACTTGGCAGGTTCTTCATTTCTACCAGCACTTAAATTCATGTCTTTTGAAGAAGATTGAAAATTGAGATCTGTTTGGGGTTTAGAGGAAGACGCTTGAAGGAATTGGAACTTCGAATGAGGAGGAAGAAATACTTGTTAGATCCAATTTTTCATCAACAAACACTATTCGAACACTTGCATCATCTTTTTCATTGTGGGGATGATCATACAATATAGGGTTGAGGTCGGGAACTTCTCATGTAGCAGCTTCGTTGGTCCGAGGAGCTCACTTTTTATTGGGCACTTCTTGTCTCAGATTATTCTTAGCATCATTGGTTGATAGATCATTCGTGTTACAAGAAAAATCATCGAAATGATTTTTGTGGATGGGATCAGGAAGGAGAGCATCAATTACACAATCCGTAGGTTTCACCATTGTATGCTTGTTTTGAAGAGCTCGATGACGCATTCCAAGAATAACATACTCAATATGTTTACTTGATAGATGTGGATGCCTGAGTTGATCCCTTTCAATATTTTCATTCCAATATTCGTTAGTAACACCCTAACGTCCTCTACCTGTGGTGGGTATCAGTTTGATTGAGGCTTCTGAGGTTGGAGGGACTACTCGTTGTTCAGAAGGCTTAGGAACTATGGCAGGCCCCCAGCTTGTGCTTGTGTTGAAAAGAGAGGGTTATTCAGGCTTGTGAGTGTGTTCCAGGGGGTGCAAGGAACTTTTTTCAATGCCCATACCATCCTTTTGATAGGATGGGGGGCAGATTATGAGTGAACTCCTCGTATGTTTGTGCCTATGATATTGAAGCTCCGATGGGTGCATCGGAAGAGTGGGCAAGTGGGGTTGGTTGTCACCCAAAGTCAGGTATGAAACTGATCTATGAATCCTTTTGAGAGGACTCACCGATTTTGGTTATCTTTTCGACCTTGGCTATAGTAGGAGGAGAGGCTTGTCGTTTCCTGAATTTCATCTTGATATGGCCTCCCTTCTTAGATGATTTCTAACCTTTCGAGGAGTGAACATCTGAGATCTGGATAGGAATTGATGGCTTAAGCAATTCTGAAACCTCGAACTTGAGATCTCTTTTGCTTTTTACGAATGGCGGGCTTCCAAAAATCATGCCATAGAACCTTTGGTAGATCGAATGCATTTGATTGGCCAATATAGATACTATACACAAGGTACAATCAATCTTTGCTCATGGACTCTGATCCTCCATGCTTTCTTTACAAGCCCTTCATAACAATATGCATCAATATCGTCCAAATCCCAGGAACAACAAACTTCTTGAACTCCTTCGATTTGTAAATCCATTTTAACCCAATTTGGTTCAAGAACTCCTGAAATTCCTCTACTTTTGGTTCAACTACTAAAAAACCCCTTTGTATTTAGGGAAATCCCAATGGCTTTAAGAAAGTTATCTTTGGTTACAGGAACTATCATATCATCAGTAATCAAGCACTCCTGAACTTTGTTGTCGATCTTGATCCTTTCAAAGTCTTTGTGAAGCATACGTAGTGGGAAGTTAGGGTTTGGAATTTTGGTTGGTGGAACTGCAATGGGATGACACATTTAAAATTGATCATGATATGAATGATTTCATCATAATCATTTAGTTTGAGGGAGAAAAGTGATGCAGTGTCCTTTAGGATGGGTTTAACAGAAGAAGATGATGCAAACCCCTTTGAGGATTTCTTCTTCGATGGTGACTTAGCAATTTTGGATGCCATTATTGAACGCTTGAGGACGAGTGAAGAGCACAAAGCTTATAGAGTACAAAGAAAGGTTATAAGCCAAGAGAGAGATAAAAGTGTGAAGAGGGAACAACTTAGGATTCAAAATCCTTATATAGTTGGGGTTTGTTTCGGGTTGGGTCGGTGAACCAATAATAAGACCCAAATCCGAAACGTGTTGCATTTAATGCGGGGTACTCAATTACTCCCTATGCTGACAGACAAGCCCAAGATGATAGGACATTTGTTTGTTCAAAAAGAGTAATCATCGATTCAACTTAGAAAATACTCAACCGATTTCTTATTTACTGTGCCAGCGCATGTTTATTGGGACCTTAAAGATAAACATTTAACCGTTGAAATTTTTTTTTGGACATTTCAATAACTCAGGATAAAATGAAAATCTTAAAGATCGAAAATTTTATTTGTTTACTCAACGGATAAGGTTCGATTCAAGAAATTCCGAAAAACAGCTAGACATTAGATATTTCCAAGAAACAAAAGCATTCACAAATGCTTGATATTGATTCGAGAAATGGCACAATTTATGGAATGGATATCAAAGACATGAGTTACATGGAAAATATTTGAGGAGTTAAACTTTGAGAAAAGATTTGAGAAATGCCAAGAGCTCAAGGAATAGAGCTCGGAAAGAGAGGCACTACAAGAAAAATAGCCTTTTACGACGCGCAAACCACGACACTCATTGATTTATGTTACGCAATGGAGAGTGACGTTAAAAAAAGCGTCATCTATTCAAAAAATTTAAGGATTTAGGTCACGCATTATTGCGTGCCCTTAAATTAGCGTCATACGAGAAAAAATTAAAAACACGGAGGGCACTGTATCTTAAATGAGCGTCCTCTATGAGTGTCACTTTATAATTTTAATGAAAAGCGCATTTAGTAGATAGGGGGAAAATGAAATCCCTAAAATTTTGAACACCCGCCTTCTTTTTTATCCTCCACTTTTGTTTCCTTCTTGCCCTAATTACGATCCTTTCTTCCCCCTCCATAGATTCGACTGCGGCCTTGCCTAGTTATCGACACTCCTTCCTTCGTTCGTCACTTGCCTTCTTCGCCTGACAATATCTCAAGAAGTACAACTCCGAAAGCGTACAAGCTGCTATCGGTTTCGCCATAGAGTTCCGCCGTTCCAAAATTGCATATTTTCGCGTTGAGTGACTATGATTGGGTTACAATTATGCTTGAGCCGACAATTGGGTTACAATTATGCTTGAAAGTGTGAAGAACTTACATGCTCCATCTACTTATATCCTAGAGCCGACGATTTAGGACCTTACCGCTTCTCATCCCACACAGCGCCGGCGATTTAGGGCCTTACAAGCCCTAGCTCGGATTGAACTAAGAATTTAGTGAGAGAAATCAAGATTTTTGGTCATCATCATCACGTTTGCATTAGCATCCATAGGCTACAAATCTCAAATTCCTTCATCTTTTATTTCAACGATTGCTCTGTTTCATCTTTCTTGGTTAGATCATGTCGATTATGCATATGGGTGGGTTATTACACTTTAACGCTCCTTTGAAATTAGTTAGGGTTACATACGAAAAGAAAGAAAACCCTAATCTGAAAGAGCTTTTAGGGTTCTTACAGACCTTCTTCAAGTACCTTCAACATGGTTACGTAGCTGTAGATTACTCACTCTTTTCTTCTCTTATCTTTCCTCTTTGCTTTTACAGGTAATACGACATGATAGTCTGGTACAACTCTTGCTTCTTGGCAGGATGTTACAGGGGACCACCAAACTTCCATGGAAATTTTCACACCATCCAGCTGCTGCTGGTACGTTTTTCACAGTCATGCTACTTGGACTTAAATTCTGCACATGCCAGTATGAAGGGAGCCTACAAAATGTTAGATTGGGAATTCAGCTGCTGGAAGATGGGATTTATCGGTATTACATTCAACTCGTCTTTCTTCATAATATAGCATTTTTTATTTTAATTTAAATTCTGAAGTGGAAAATTGAAACCAACTGCAGGGCTGCATTAGGCTGGTTTGCTTACGAACCTGAATGGTTTGAACATGATCATGGAAATTTTGCACACATCGAGGCTCAATCTGTTAATTCATTTGTTCACTATCTCCAAAACGATCCAAAAGCACTGGGTGGGGAATATGGGGGATATTTTCTTGACATGGTAAGACACCGATATTGCTATTTATCATGTTGTGTTTTATGATTTTTTTATTAACAATGAACAATCTCAGAAGGATCACTGTCACCCTGTTTGGGGACCAATGGAGAACTATGCAGCTTGTAGAGATAAGAGGAAGCAACTACTTTTAATGTTATGCCAGCATGAAGCTGACAAGCTTGAAGTTTGGGCGCAACCTGTTAACTACAAGTAATTTCATCAACTGCAATTTTGCAACATGTGATCTCTTTCATCTTTTATTAGTTATCAAGTCCATTACATGTTCATAATAAAATACTATATTCTCATGATTTGTATTTCAGGGCCCAAAAGGCGTGTGTCTGTTTTCAAAAGGGCCCACATATTGTTTTACATTTATATTTACTATTTTATCCTCTTCTTTTGGCAGACCTCATGACCGAGTCCCTTTGAAAGACATGAAAGCAGATTGGAAAACCATGACATATCAAGAACTACCATTGGCCAAGGCTCGTCTACATGAGCTAGAATGAGTAGCATCAAGTCGACAAAAAGAGGTTATCATTATATAATAATTCATATAGATCCTTTCTCATCTGTTTTTTGGTGAATAATGGGATTCTAAGTTAGTTGTGTGTGTGATGTGGATGATGCAGAATTTGATAATGCAGCATGTAGAGCATTTAGCAGGGGATTTGATTCATCTGTTTCAAGGGATATTAAGATATGCTCCATTAGAGAGGGTAACATCACGTGCAACATTAAGACATCCTTTCTACACCAGGGACAATCTGAGTAGACGATACTAGCTGCTGCTAACAATATCAAAACAAAGTATGTGGCGGTCAATCTAAATCTGCACAAAGAAGGAAGGAAGGATGTTTTTGCTGTAGATGTTTTTATTTCCCGAGGGTATGTTTTGAGTTCCTACTGCACTGCTGTGTGGAAACCCCACCCACACATCTTATTGACCACCTTGATGTCAAATTTATGTACAAAGTACAAACAAACAAACAAATGTAGAAAAAGAAAAGAGAGATGATTACAAAGTATGTGAAAGAGGAATGGGCATGGTTATGTTCTTTATCCAAGGTATTTTGGTCTTCTCTTTCTCTTTCTCTCCCTCTCTCTCTCTCTCTCTCTCACACACACACACAAACACATGCATACACAGCATGAAGGATCTTTAAGTTTTTAAACATTGAGAATAAAGTGTTCATTGTATTTCAGTTTATGGAGAGACAGCTGGTTGACTGTGAATGATCCTATTTTACAGACACACAAGGTATTAGTGACATACAATTTCATTGGTATTTCACTTTTTGTTAATTTAATTTAATTTAATTTAATTTTGTTCTCATTTTCTGTGCATACGTGCTTCATTTTGAGCAGTTTCTGTGTAGTTGAATGCTGGATTTTGATCTCTGGTTTCCCTAATAATGGTTTGGATTGAATGAAAGAAGTAGCAATGTATCATCACTGATCATGACACAACACCGATAGGTCATCTTTAACAAAATTATCTTTATTATATGTGAATTACATGACAAAAATTTCAAATAACTTATAAAGATTTCTTTTTTCAGAAAATCAGCTTATAAAGACTGATCAAGTGAACATACTGATTAGATCACTTCTCCTTAAGCAACAACAAAGTCTGGAACAACTTCAAAGAATGCAAAGGGTGCAGGCACAAATGAGGGTTCAAGAAAGAGGTATTTAACTTTTTTTTGTTACACATACTTGTTTTTTATGCTCGCATTCATGGGATTAGTATTTATATATTGTTGGGAATGAAACATTACCATTTTCTCCCTAGGGACCCATAAAGAGCTACAGATGGTAGGGTTTCTGCTAAGAGGGCTTCTGATGAGATCACTTCTTAATTTACCTGTTTATATTTGAAACTGAAATGAACCTGTTGATCATAAGAAGTTACTTGAAGAGATGAAGTCAGAAGCAATGAAGACATTTGTTGTAGAATGTCAACAAGTGTTGTTGACCATGGAAGGTAAGGATTTGACTCTAGAACAACAGAAAGAGCTTAACGAAATCAGGAAAAAGAAAAGTATATTAATTCGTGAACATAGAATCAAGAAAAGCACAGCTGAAAGCAGACCAATTGTTCCAAGAAAATTTGATAAGACAAGAGATTTACATCTGAGAGAAATGGTCATCATTAGGGCTTGATCCATCAAAAGCAGTGTAAAGGGTGAGAAGTGAGTCAAGGGGTAGAAAGAGGGAGTGGTCATCTAATTTGTTTGTAAATTTTTGTTAAAACTTCTATTGATTTGTTTTATCTTTCCATGGAACGATTATTTGTATGACATTAAATTTATGCAATGGATTCTATTTTTTCTATATGATATTTTATTTTCTATAATGAAACATTAAATACAAATTTAATTTGAAAATAAGTAAATCTATAAATAATATTTTTTCTAAACATTTAAAATTATGATACGCAAAAATGTGTATCGTCTTCATTTATGACATGGCCTTTCTTGACGGGGGCTTTCTTGATACACATTGTGTGTCATTAACACGCGCGCCGTAAGGTTATGACACGCGAATGCGTATCGTCTTCCTTTATGACAGGGCCTTCCTTGATACGCATTGCGTGTCGTAAACGCGTGTCGTAAATGCGCGTCGTAAATGAGCGTCGTAAATGCGCGTCGTCTATAGACGACGCGCAAAAGCGCATCGTCTCTCTTTATAACAGGGCCTTCCTTGACGCGCATTTGCGCGTCGTCTGTGCCTTTTACGACGCGCAATGAGCGTCGTAAAAGGCTGTTTTTCTAGTAGTGAGGGAAGCGAATCACATTATTATTCAGATCTAAATTCTGAGACACGTTTATATGGAAAGATCGAAAAACAAAGTTTATACAATCAAAATCTTCCTCATAATCATTGAGCAAGGATTTTCAGAATAACCTGCTTCGATCATAAGAACCTGAAAGAGCTAAATACTAGATGAAAGGTTAGAAAAAAAAACATATAAGGATCCTTTATTTTCCAAGAAGAAATATTTCTGAAAAGAAAGATATTTAGCTCGGAATTATTTGACTTTCTGATGTTGCCGTAAATAGGTTCAAACTTTTTGAAAAGCTCAGGATTAGGTAGCATCATTCGCATTTTTTCGAAAGTTATTGAATTTGGTCTCGTCCAATGCCTTGGTAAATACATAAGCAATCGCATCATCAATAGTGCCAAAAATGAGTTTAATGTTACCATTCAAAACTTGATATTTAATAAAATGGTAGCGAATATCAATAAGAGTGTTGGATTGGATTTTGTGAGATTGCAATAGCACTCTGTGAGTCGCAGTAGATCGGTATCTATTGAAATCGGAAACCATAATCAAAAGTTGTGATTTCATCCAAATAACTTTTCATGTATAACTAACAGCAACGTTGTATTTTTCTTTAGCTATTGAGAGGGAAATGCAATTATGTTTATTGGAAGACCAACTTACTAATCTTCTACCCAGGAATTGACATCCAATAGATGTGCTCTTCCAATCAAATGGTTAGCCACCATAATTTGAATCCAAATAAGCTTGCAACAAAAAGTTTTGTTTTTAGGGTACCAAATTTTGAGGCTCTTTGTTCCTTTGAGATCCCGAAAGATTTTCTTTACAGCCAAGTGGTGATACATTTTGGGATTATCCTGGAATCTCGCATAAAAGGCGTGTGAAGAAGATGATATCAGGGCGACTTGCAGTGAGGTATAGCTACGATCCAATCATTCCCTTAAACTTCTTCTGATCAGATGGTTCACCTGATGGGTTGGAAAAGATCTTGTGTCCGAAGCCCATTGGAACTTTTACGGAGGCACATGAATCCATTGAATATTTCTTCAGAAGTTTGGAAATGTAATTCTCTTGGTGAATAAATATTCCTTGATTTTTTTTGTTTGAGTAGTAGTCCCAGGAAGAAGCTCAATTCACGATTCATAATTATTTGGAATCGACTAACCATCAGCTTGGCAAAGTCAGCAACCATCATCGGATCAGGTGACCTAAAGATGATAGCATTGACATATATCTGGACCAACATGAGATGCTTCCTATTGGTTTTTCGGAAAACGGTAGAATCAAGTATTCCAGGATGAAAACCATAACATTTCATAAAACAAGTGAGAGCCTCTTAGCAGGAACGATGAGCTTCCTTAAGGCCATGCACGGCTTTCTATAGTTTGTAGCAATAGTTTAGATAGGCTAGATTTACAAAATCAGGAGGCTATTTTAGCTATACTTCACTGCCAAGTTCACCATTGAGGAAGAAAATTTCAACATCTAGCTAGTAAAGTTTGAAGGCCTTGTAAGCTGCATATGCAAGAAAGATTCGAATGGCTTCAAGAAAAGCAACATGTGCAAAGATCTTATCATAATCTAGACCTTCAATCCGAGTGAATACTTTAGGCACTAATATTTCTTTATTTCTGAGAATGAATCCTGTATCATCGGGTTTGTTTCGGAAAACCCAACGAGTTCTGAAAATTGGGTGATCCTGCGGAGGAGGTACAAAAGTCCAAACTTGATTTCTATCACACTCGGCTAGCTCTTCTTGCATGACTATAATCCAATCAGAATGTTGTAGAGCTTATTTGATGGATTTGGGTTTAACCATTGAAATAAAGGCAGAGAAGTGACATTCGTTTTGAATGTTGGTAGCAGAGCGAGTTTGAACTTTGGCATTTATATTTCTGATGACTTGAACCGCATGATGATCCTTTGTCTAGACATGCAATCTCATAAGTTCTTGTGCAACTGATGATCCGACATTAACAATTAGGTTGTGTTTCTTCCTCTAAATGGTTTGCATTTGAGGGTGATGCTCCCCCCGAACTTCTGAACTAGATATATGAACATCATCTTCGTTCAAAAAGTCAAAGAAATTAGCATCATCGTCGTTGTTGTATGGAATAGGATCAATTTTTGCAAATTGATCTGTTGCATCTTGAAAGCCTTCAACATTTGATTCGAAGGTTGGATTACTTCCTTGAACTTGAGGCATGGAAGTGGATGCATTCTCCCTGTCAACCTAAGACAATAACACTCCAGAATAAAATAGAGGAAAAGTTGGAGTCGGACCAGATATGGGTTGAGAAACAGGTGGAATTTGAGTTGAAGAGGATCGTGATTGATATTACGAGTCAAGATCTGTTTGTATCGGTCGAACAAGATTTCAAAGTCAATTTTGGAAATAATTTGAGGATTCACAGACCCGGGATGTGAAGCATTGGAGTCCATGATGTGAGTTGTATTGTGGGTTGCTTTTGAGTTCTGATGGAAGTTATCATCAAAGGTTATATCAAAGCTTTCTTCAATCACACGGGTCTAAAAGTTAAGAAAACACTAAGACTTTGATTAAGTAGTGTATCCCAAGAGATGGCATCGTTAGTTTTTGGTTGAAACTTGGTGATTTGATCATGATTATTTTTTACAAAACATACATCTGAAGATGTGTAAAAATGAGATACTTGGCTTCCGACCATTCATGGCATCATAATGTGTCATGTTGAGTTGTTGATTGATGATGTTTCGATTTTAAGTAAAGTAAATTGTGGAGAACGCTTCAGCCCAAAGACAGAGAGGTATATTTGCAAAGTTCAACATCGAACGAAGCAGCTTCAACTAGAGTTATGTTTCTCCATTCAATGAAACCATTTTTTTGTAGAGTGTAGGGAGCAGAAAGGTTGTGTTCAATGCCTTTGGTAATTAGGAATGCTTCAAGAGTGAAATTTGTAAACTTAGTTCCATTGTCACTACAAACTATTGGGACATGAACTTTTGTTACAATTTCAATTCCCTTGATGAAATTGATGAGCTCGGAAGATATTTATGAATTCACCGTTAAAAAACCCCAAGTAAATCTTGTGTAGTCGTCAACAATCACAAGAATGCATTTCTTGTGGTGTAAACTTTCAACGGTAGATGAAGCACACAAATCGCCATGAAAATGTTCATAAGGTTCGAAAATGGATTTTTTTTTATCAAAACTGGATGACCTTTCTTAGATTGCTTCCCACACTCACATGCAACACATAGATAATCATTTTCAAACTCAAGGAGTGGCAAACTGCAGACCATTTCTCCGAAAAGTAGATCATTCATGTAACGTAAATTCAGATGAGCTAGTCTCCGATGCCATAACCAATAGACATTAGGTGCTGCCTTTGTGAGAAAACATATCTGAGGTTTTCCGAAAATCATGTTGATAACCAGTGGATACGTATTTTTGTTCCGATCCGATTTGATGAGATGTTCTTTCTAATATTATGTCATGATGGAGCTGTACTTTCTGCAGAACTCAACTTGTCGATTTGAGTCAGTAACTTGGGCTGCACTGATTAGATTGTGCTGGAGATCAGCCACATAAGCCACATTTGGGATAAAGAAATTTCCATTGGTCAGGATTCCATAACCTTAAATCTGAGATTAATTTCGTGTTGTTGCCGTACGTAACGTAACCAACTTTTGGAGTTAACTTGAGATCACGCAGAAAACCCTTTTGTCCATTCATTTGCATGGAACAAGAACTATCAATATACCATATTGTATCTTGTTCCGACACAAAAAATTGCTATAAAGTCAGTGAGTTTTGGAGATTTTAGGCTCCATGTTAGAACAATGGACTTTAGCATGGGCTTTGGACTTGGCTTTGGATTTTAGAATAGCTAGGATCTCACATTGCACTTTTCGAGATTCTTTTGGAAAGATGCAGAATGTCAGAGTCCTTTCTTTAATCCATATATCATATTCTACTTTTAGTGACATAGACTCAAGTTTCTTTAGAACGATAGGTTTTCGAGAAGGTTTTGGAAGAATTACTTTCCGAGATTCATTCAAACTGACATTCACATTAATTTTCCATTGAAATGTTGGATTTGAACCATTTGAAGATTTTATTGGAAAAGAATTTTGAGCATCCTTTCCATTATTTACTATTTCTGTAGGCACATTTGATGTTGTAATGTGTTTTGATAAAAAATCTTGCCTTCGGAGGTAGCGGTAAGTACTGGAGAGGCCACTTTTTGAGGAAAGTTACTTTTGTTTGGTGAGGTCTCAACATTAACAAAATATTCTTTCTTTTTAGTCACAGTGTCATGGTTATCAGAGCTAACAAGAATGAAAGGTCATTTGAGAATCTTAATTGGAGCAAAAGTATTATCATTCCTCGTTGCTGGACTGACAAATTTATGAGACACTTTCAGTTCAGACTTCTTAAGGAATCTAGAGCACTGTCTGAACCTAGTTTCTTTTTTAAGAGCTTTCCTAGCCTTTATCTTCAGAACCATGGCTTCTTCTTAGAGTTAAATGTTGACTTAGAAGAATGTCTGACAGATGGATTGTTGAAACAAGACTTAATTGGAATAGAGGAATCAGACGATGATTCATCGCCATACCTAACTTCTTCATCAAAATCACTGTTTAAAGATGCCCAAAATTAATTATCACTCTCTATTGGTTTTTCAGGATCATATTAAGATATTTCATGAATTATTTCCTCGATAAAACATTTGGTTGGAGGTCCAGAGTTTGGAAAATAAACTCCAGTTCCTTCTCTGCCACGGGGAACATCCTGAGGTTGATTTCGGTCCATGGATATCTGAGGTAGAAGTTATGTGGAATCAGGACATGTGACAGTGATTGGTTTGAACTCAGGGATCAAGGATTGAAATCCTTTCGTAGTCTCTTGAAGGGACGACAATCCTAAGGCTAGAGTATCAGAATAGATGTGGTTCAGAATGTCTCCCATAAAATTCAGATTTTGAAGTTCTTTTAGGGGACTAGGAATTGGTTTTGGAAACTCGTTTTCAAGACCACGTGCTGTAGACAAAGGATGAAATAAAGTATGAGTCATTCGTGTGTTCAATTCAATCATATCAATGGAATTATATAGACTATCAATACTAGCATTAAGACATATATTATTATTAACCACAAGATTTCTTTCACTAACATAAATGTCACATTTTTCATTCAAGATAATACATTCATGATTAGCTTTTACAAGTTCACTTTCTAAGGACTCTATCTTAAGCTTGAAATCTTCAAAACATAATCTAAATCTGGTTAATTCACTGTCCATCTTCTCACTCACATCTATGGAAGACTCATAGGCTTTAAGAATACCTGTCATATCTAATTTGATTTGAGATAGACAAAGTTCATAGACAGTTAAATTAAAATTATTTTTAGTAATCATAGATTTTACATGTTGAATGATGTTTCTGCATGGTGGGTCATTGGTTTCCATGTAGCACTAGTTAGTCTCAACATCCTTATCTTCATCTTCAGAACTATAAGAACAGTACCCTTCATCACATACAATGGTTTGCCTTGCCATAAAGCACAAATTCTTGTTAGACCCTCTTTCACCTTCATCACCAAATGACCAATACTTATCAACATTCCAAGAAACTATGGTACCAAAAGCTTTCTCACTCTCCACTAGCTGTTGTGCATGACGAGCATAGTAAGAAGATCCTTTAATTTTCGGTTTCTATGGAATTTCAGCTAAACAATCTTTAGCATAGTGGTTTCCAAGACCACATTTGTGACATATAATCTTGGATTTGAGTGAAGTCAAAACCTTTTGAGATTTTGAAGTATGATTTACAAGGTTAGGCCGATAAGCTGGTGGATTTTCTGCAGGTTTGAGATATGGTTGAGGATTGTTTTGGTGATGAGCTTTATTTTTGTTCATAGGAAGGTTTTGATTTGGGTTCCGTGGCTGCTTGTATTTCATGGATAACAAAGCGAACTCTTGCTGAAAATGAAGTTTTGCATCTGCAACATATGGATCTACGTTTTCTTCAAACGGGAAGTTCGGAATAGGTTGAGTAGGTGGAATTGGTTATCTAGGTGGAACAACTCTGAATGGATATGAAACAGTAGGGTTCAGAAGAAGTGTGTTTGTTGAACTGATGAGGACAAGAGGACTATTAGAGAGTTCTCTTAAGGTTTGATTGAAGTTGGTCATGACCTTGTAGTTTGTCAAACAACTGTTAGATCTTGAGTTTCTTCTGGGATCCTTTACTCTAAAGGCATGGCTTGATGTTTCCCCCCCCTTTTTCGGGATTGTTGATGAATTTTAAATTGTACTCGAGTGGAGTTCGAACAAATTCATGTACAGTCACGTTGTTCACCACAATTTTGTACCGAATAGACACTGAGACTATAGATTGACTAGGAGTTGTAGTGAATGTATCAAAGTCATTCACTAGAGAGGCCAGTCGCTTGTCTTTAATGTTTTCTAAGGTTTCAAAAAGATCTTGAAATGTATCGTATATCTATTTGGTTGATTTTCACAACTTGATGTACTTAAAGAGAGATGGTGGGACACCGAACACTATTTCAAAAAAAAAGCTAATTGATCATCTGGAGCTTTTGTATGTCATTGGCTGCTAGAGGTGCAAGTATGAGTTCATCTTGACCTATGAGAGTAGCAAAAACAGCTCTAACCGTTTTCCTAACAGAGACATGAGGACCTTCTATTACAGATCTCCATACTTCTTCACCTTTTTCTTTACCAACCAAGAACCTCTCAATTCTTACTTTCCAGTGATCATATTCTTCAACAATTAACAATGGGGCTCTAGTAGGGAAACCCACACTATTTTCTATTTGCATTGAATACATTTGTTGAGATTGATTAAGAGTAGCCATTGTTGTTAGATATTAGAGTGAAGTGGTATATAGAAGAACTTTTGTCCTAAACACAAAAATGATTAAGATACCAAGGTAATTTCAACCACCTATAATCTAATCTTATGGATTCAAAGGAAAACCACTTAGGCACTAATACCAATTGAGAGAAAAAGGATTGTGCGGATAAGGTTTGAAAACTCAAACCTTGAATTAAACACAACAATAAATGTCATTAACAATAAATTTCCAGTTAAGTCTTATAAACTAGTCAAGCCTTGAAGATGATAAGTCAACAAAGTATTCAAGATGATATGATAATATATAAAATAAGAACAAGAAGAATGTTGAGATGTGATTGAATGGTTCTTGATTTGATATCACAAAGTTAAAGTTGAAAAAGTTAGTTTGCAATTTACATGGGGTGGTCCTATTTATACAAACATATGACCAATCAAATACTTAGACAATTGTACCACAAAGCTGACACATGAAGGTTTGACCTTATCGACTTAATGTAAAATACAAACATAACATGACAAAATAATACAAAAAAATCATTCAATCCCCTAATAACAAATCACACAAACTACATCGAAAAACTCATCACTTCGGAAGCTTCATCATCTCGGACATGCATTAGCTCGAATTGGGAACTTTAAATTTTCATGGATCACTTGTTATGAACTAACAAATGGTCATCCGAGGAGGGGAAGAAGAAGACGAGGCATTAGAAAATTTGAGGAAGGAATTTTGGTTTGGTTTTGATGATTGTATTATTATTTAGGAGGAGAATAAGAAAAAGGAAAATAGTGAGCATAATGAAGGCATATCCTAAGACTATTTGAGATGGTCTATGGAGGTGGAGGGTGGTGGATGCAAGTTGTGGTGAAAAGTAGTGTTTTAACATAGAGCTCTAATACCGTTATAGATAATGACTTGGTTACTACTTACAAGAAAATTACGTATGAATGTATAAAGAATATCTACAATCAATTGGCTAAACCCTAAAAGACTTGGGCGTAAACCCTAATCACTAACATTACTAAACTAAATACATAAAAATTGTTTTTCTAATGTCTCATGAAATTTAAGTAAAATATTTATTATTAGATAACCTACTTTCTATATAAACATATTATTTCATTTTTTGCATTTTCCTTTCGGCCTCTAACCACTTAATGACTATTCTTAACGTATTTATTCAAACATCATTCTAACTATATTCCAGTTGTTATACATGTTTCTTAAAAGAATCATATTGCATATTTAGCATTTTTCCATACTTCAACCAAGTAAGCAAATGTCACACCCCCAAACCAGAACGGCGGAAACGTCTGAGGGTGGATGGAGTGACTTCATGTGCAATATCATAACAGTTGAATATAAATGAATCATAGCATCACAAACATTCATACATTGAGAATACAAGTTTACATTGTTTACAGACTAAGTTTGATCAAAAGTTAAGTACAAGAAATTGACAAGTAGAAATCATGATGTAGTGACGTCAGTCCTGAAAATGTATTTGTAATACCTGTTCACTAGTTTCCTAAGAATACAAACAGTTATGAAAACCGTCAACATTAATGTTGGTGATTTCATAAGCATTTTTGTATGAATAAAATCTTTAACATTTCCTTATAATTGATAGCATAAAGTTTTCCAAAAAATCCAATATTTTCTTAAATGTAAGATGTAGTCTTAAACCCTAAGACCAAAAATGTAAGTTACAATGTACTGGGAAATAGTATCCAGTTTTATCTTTATATATAACTAATGAAATGTAAGTTACTCCATAAACCAAGTCGTTTTGTTAATCCCTATGTGATTTGTTATAACCATGCTTAATATGACTGATATGCTTGAATGACGTTCTTCAGGCATCGGAATTGGTGGACTTTTGTCACCCTAGACTTGCCTGTCTAACTGTAGCGAATAGCTAAGGTGTGGGGTTGTCAATCCCACATAGATCTATACACAACTATCTTGTTCTCCCTCAAGGAGACTCTGGTTATAATGCAGGACATAAGGTGTACACTAGGTAGTTATGATGAAGGAACGTCTCATAAGAGTATCAACAGATTTACGTGAACTAAGACTCATTTTTCTTGTAAAATAATTTTACCTTTGAAAACTAAATGGTTCCTCTAAAATGAAAGTGTAGTTTTGTGACTCCCCAAACTATACCAATTATAGTTTATCTTGTATGTTCGTTGTGACTATTTATATAATCGGTTATATAAATATAAAGATGTTATCTTGTCTAGTGTCAAAATATGAAAGTAAAACTTGATATCTTTGGGTTGAAACCCACCAAAATAGTAAATGACTAAAATGTAGCTATTTTTGCTATAAAAACTATCTTTTAGTAAAAAGTTTCCAAAACCTTGTAGTTTTACAATCATATTTTCTTGATGATATTTGTAACATAATATATGTTATTTTTTTTTTTTGTTAAATTTGCATATCAAAACTATTTTTTCACAAATGTTGTATAAAAGTAGTGGTAATCCTAACTTGAGCAAATAATGGTTTATACTTCAACATCAAGAAGTAACAACAAGTATTTGTAGCACCGGGTTCCTGGTACGTATGACCTATCTAAGTAATTTACATTTGTAGCCTTAAACTCGGCGAGTTGTAGGCCTAACTCGCCGAGTAGACTCGGGTTTTTGAGCACGTTTAAGTTGGTGACTTGGCGAGTCCCCGTTGTCTGGATGAAACCCTAATTTCAAGGGTTTGCACCCTATTTAAACCAACCTTATGCGCCCCAAGCCCAACTACTTCACCCTCAGAGCTCCCTATATCGTCCTAACCCCGTTTCTTGTGAGATTGAAGTGTTTTTGTGTGATTTCTTGAAGATTTTGAGAGAAAAAGGAGGGTAGATCAAGAGGAGAAGAAGGAGGCCAAATATCTTGGTGTTATTTCAGAGATTCCTTGAGGTATAACTCAGTTTCCTTCTATCTTTATGCTAAGAGTCCCTTAGAGCACCATTAAAGTCCTTCTTGAGCCATTTCCAAGCTGGTTTATGGATTAGGGATGGTAATGAGTTGATTAACCTCTAGATCTAGGCATGTTTGAGCTCCAGAAGCTCAGATCCATGGCCTTTATGGAAGTAAATGGCTTGAATGTCCTAGATCTACCATTTTAGTCTTTATTAAGCCTTAAATCCCCATCCTATGCATGTATACATGTAAAGTTGGAAACTTTACGTGTAAAACCTACCCTAAGAGCCCAGATCTATGTATGGAATGAGCTGGATTCAAGCAAAATCGAGTATGTAGTAATTGCATGTGAACGACTCGGCGAGTCGTTCATCGGACTCGGCAAGTCGAGTCGCGAGTCCCCGAGTTTCCCCCCTTTTCGTGTTTGCGGAGTGGAGTCGTGAGTCATGGGGGGGGGGGGACTCAGTGAGTTGGAAGCCAGACTCACCCATGGAGGGACTCGGTGAGTCAATGCCCTGACTTGGCGAGTCCAAGGCCATCTTCTTACCTCAAGAACAGACTCGACGAGTTGTTCATACAACTCGGCGAGTATTAGCATGGGGTGTTCATCGGATGAAGATGAACTCGACGAGTTGTTTATGCAACTAGACGAGTAGGATGAAGGACCTTTGGACCTCAGTTTAGAAGGAGAACTCGTCGATTCAATGCCTAACTCGACGAGTATAGGCGGGATTAAGGACAATCGAATGGGTAGGGACTCGACGAGTTGGAAAGCCAACTCGACGAGTCGGGTCAACTGGAAGTTGACTTTGACTTGGACTTTGACTTGGTCAAGGGTAAAATGGTCATTTTACCGTAGGTTCAGCTAGCAGTGTTTGACTGAACGTTTTGTGGGAATTATAGTCGGAGGACTTCCGGAACAGCAGCAGCAGCAGTAGACAGTCAGTTCCCACTCAAATCAGCAGCTACTTTTAAGGTGAGTTACCTTCCAGTAGCGGTGGGTCTACGGCCACAATGCCGGCCCACTAGTAGGAGTTGTATATTAGATGATTGTCTTTGTGATATCATCTAGGTTTGCTACGACCTGATATGTTATGTGCTGGCATGATATGTTATATGTGATAGTAGTAAGATTTCGGTCGTTAGGACCGCAGGGTAGGTCAGACACCCCAACTATGTCTGACAGTATGTGATGATATGTTTATATGCTGGCCTGATATGATATATATGTGGTAGTAGCAGTAGGAGGTGAAATGGTCTCCGAGGATCGGTTGTTAGGACCGATGGGTAGTCAGCACCCCAGAATGGCTTGACACGGGTAGGAGGGCACCCCAGAATGGTCGCGCCGGGTAGTCAGGCACCCCAGAATAGCCTGGCAGTATGTATGTTACGTGATCGCATGGTATGTGGTACGATGGGGGAACTCACTAAGCTTCGTGCTTACAGTTTACAGTTTTGGTTTCAGGTACCTCTTCGTCGAAGGGGAAGGAGCTGGCGCGGTAGTGGCACATCATAAGGGTGTGATTTGAACTTTTCAAAACAATACTAGGGTTTTAGAATTTAACATTTCTAAATTAAACTTTTAATCAACTTTTAAATTCCGAAACTTGAGGGCAAGTTTTGAAACATTTCAAAACATTAGGGTTTAACTTATTTAAATTTCAAAACCAAAACTTTTAAGTTCTAGTTTAAACTATAAAACTTACATGGGCACAATTGAAACTTTTTCACAACACAAGGATAAAATAACAAATAATAGAAATTAAACAATTAATTTTGTCATTATCTATATTTGACCTAATCCGATAAGATAATTACCAAATAATTTAAATAATCTCTATTTATCATATAAGAAAACTATTATTCAAAAGATTTGAAATTATCTTTTGTTTTATGAAGGATAATCATCCAAGTATAATAAAATTCAGATTTTATCATAAAAATACCTTTTTGGTATTAATCCTTCAACAAAACAGCAAGAAATCCCGATATTCCCTCTGTCTGACCCTTGGACTCGCCGAGTCAGGGACTGGACTCGCCGAGTCTGACAGACTTGCCGAGTTCATCCACTGACTTGCCGAGTTAGGTCGGGCAGAGCCCAAAAAATCGATTTTCAGTTAATAATTCAACATAGCATCACATACAACAGAAACCAAGCAAGGCTCTGATACCACTGATGGGTTTTGGCCATAAGAACATCCTATGTGCTCATGCAAACCCTAATGCTTGGATCTAGGTTTCTCTATTGTACATGCAATGTATCCAAGACTTACAATCTTAGATATAGCATATTATAAACTGAAATTAGGGTTTATAGAATTACCTTTGATTGTTATGTATCAATAACAATCCCAAATCCTCCTTGTAATGACTTTAGAAAGCTTAGAGTCACAAGTGTCACTCCTCTAATGGTTCACAAACACCAAGAGCAAGAGGATGAAGAACAAGGAGAGAGGAGGCTGCCCAAAAACGTCTAGAAACCCTAGAGGAACTCTTAGCCACGTTTTTGGGGGTTAAGGGTGCTATATATACGTGTAGGCTATTAAGGTTTTCAACTAGGAAACCCTAATCTGACTGCTTAAGCCCTAAGCAGCTCATGGACCCTTTTAGTATAACCCTTGGACGATTTCTAATGGGCTTCCCCATAGAATTCATCCAGCTTATATATCATTAAGTAATCCATAGCCCAAAAACAATTATCTCATAATTACAGTTCCAGTCCCTTAAGTTTAATTAATCTCTTTTAGCCACAAAATTAATTCTTGACTAATATTAATTAAACAATATGAT
This sequence comes from Lactuca sativa, assembly GCF_002870075.4. Taxonomy (NCBI): domain Eukaryota; kingdom Viridiplantae; phylum Streptophyta; class Magnoliopsida; order Asterales; family Asteraceae; genus Lactuca; species Lactuca sativa. Next base: position 10,141,484 of record NC_056623.2, read on the forward strand.
TTCTCCTTTAATATATTATTCTCATAATATATTAATAAATCATAATTAATCCTTTCTCTCTATAATTCATCCTATCAAGTTGCTTTGGTGAAGGCAACCCAAAAGGACCATGCACCATCGGGTCAAGTACATACCAAAATAGTTACGGACTTAGACACTAATACAACAGTCTCCCACTTGGATAAGTCTAATAACTATTTTGTGTATGACTTCAGATCCTGATTGTTAGGGTGCAAAGTCACTCTTGGATGTAATGTTTTAGGCTTTCCCCTTTGTATGTGTAAATGGGTTGAGTCTTTCCTATAAATAGGAAGTGAGTGACTCCCATTATGTAAGAGAATCCATTTTGGAGTGTTAGACTAGAGAGAGAAACTTTGTACAAACCCATTTGTATATTCTTTCTAGATCTAATAAGAGCTTACAAAGATTTATTTACTCCTTGTGTTCTTGATTTTACATGATGATTCACTAGATCTTTCTAATTCCGCACATGCCATCATAATCAACACCACTACAATTGGTATCAGAGTGGGTGTTCTTGATTTGATCAAGAATTGATCCTTGATGGCGATTTGGATTTAGTGATTCATTTTATGATCTTGGATCTTCGTGGTTTAGAGAGTTTTTGGATTCTAGAAATCGAATTCATCTTTGATTCTATTCATAATTTGATTTTCTTCACTAGAATTCAAGTGATTTTCACTTTCTCTCTCTAGAAAACCCATTCAAAATCACTTTCTCCCTCTAGAAATCTTCATGTTTTTATGATCATGGTGGATTTGCCGTATGATTCTTGGATTGTGATCATTGAATATATCAAATACAAAGTCAATGAAGATCAATTTTATAGGTTGGTGTTAAGCAAATTAATTTCATGGGGTAATATGGTTTCTTATGGAGGTTTGAAGGATGATCATGGAAGCTTGGTATTTCAACCACTTTGTAAGATTGCATGGTTGAATAAAATTGCCTTGTCCATATTAGTTCGTAGTAGAAATTAAAAGGAAGGAGAAGAAAGAGATTTGTTCAATAAGAAATACATTTCTCTAATTGAAAACCCAAATGATCTTCGTGCTCTTAAGGTTGTTGAAGTTGTTGACAATGGAGTTCAATGTGATGTTCTTGAAGTTTATGATAAGAAGGTTCAAGTTGATTTTCAAGATCAAAAGGTTTTTTGCTCGATTGGAGTTCAAACCGATGATATTTTGTGTTCTTGTGATTCGTTTGAAGGAATGATTCCTTATCGGAAGCCGGTGATCCAAGAAAATCGCAAGTATCAAACTCCAAAAGATCTGACTCAAACTCAAAATGTTCATGTTGTTGAAAGTGGATTTGATCATGGAGTCAAGTATTCAAGATGCAAAAAGATGAGAAAGAAAAAGAAAAAGAAGATCAATCGCAAAAACAAGGGGGTTGCTCAAAAAAATTGTTAAATATTGTGAAGCCGAAATCCGTTAAGTAAATTTGGGTTCCAAAGCAACAATCTCCAAGTGTTGAATTGAATTTGAAGTCAAAACCCAAAAGTGTTGGTGGTTCTTTTGAAGATGTTCTTGGATCGACGAAGAACACGAAGAACGAGTTGTACATCTTGCATGGTGGGTGGTACAATGTTCGATTTGGAGATTTTCTCATTCCAACAAAAGAACCAAGATCTTCTAAATTCGATTCGTTTGTTGAAAATGGATCTCAATTCGTCAAAAAGGTATCTCAAATTCTCAAATGGATTTCAAAACGTCCATGATTTCGATTCGTATTTTTCGTTTTTCATTTTTAATCGATTTGCCTCGTTGGATCTAATCCGTTTCAAACCCCATTGATGATCCAACATAATTTTTTTAAGATCAATCCAAAAATGAAAATCATATTCTCATAATTTCAAAATCAACTTTTTTTGGCAATTAATTCAAAATTTACTGTTCATCATTCCTATTATTTTGAAATTCACTGTTCATTATTTTGATCCAAAAGCCCAATCATCAAATCTATTACTGATCATAAGATTTGAGCCCACACAAAAATATGTGACTATTAATTTGATTTTTTTCTTTGATTCCACTTTAACAAATTAAATAATATTTGTTTAGAATTCTCACACTCGTTGTTAATTGGGTTCCAACGATGAACAGTCAAACACAAAAGTGAAAATTGACTCGTGTTTATGTTTGGTTTTGATTGAATCATTTATCTTTGAAATCGTTTTCGGTTTTTGATTTGTTTTGGATTTGAGAGTCGAATATAGATTGTGTTACCGGTTCTTGGATTCAAAATCGTCTTGATGGTTACTTGATTTTAAATGGTCCTTGAGTTCGTCGGCAACTACTTTTCAATGGATTGGTTTGGAAATTACTTTGGAATCAATTTTCTTGAGGATTGAATCGATTGTGACTGATGAACGTTTGTTGACAGTTGGATTTAGCTTTGCTATGAGTTTCAATTTGATTTTGAATTTGGTATAGACTGTCGATGTTCGAAGGGTATGCTTGGGAATGAAATTGATTTTGTGTTTTGTTGATAGTTGGGAATGACTTGGAAATCTATGGAAGTCAGATGGTCGATTCGATGGGTTTTTGATGTTCAATGTGTACTCAATTGAATTTACAAGTCAAAACATATGGTCAAGATTGAATGCGAAGGTCTGTTGATCGTTGGTTGATAAATCGAATGGGTATCTGATTGATTTTGATCGATGGTTTGGTTTGGTGTCAATGGTTTCACTATCTCATTGATTTAAGTTCACGGTTTGGTTAATATGAGAATCATGTTTACAGTCAAATGGTTACAGGTCGATGTCAAATGGGAAGGCTGTATGAGAATCGATAGTTAAAAACGAACTGGGAAAGATCGACTTGGTAAGGAATTATGTTTTGATGTGTCGATGTCTAAATTGGAGTACGTTGTGGGATTTATGGAGTTAACTTTCACATCAATGGATGATAATTCGCATATGGAAATCGATTTAGGAATACTACTGATTGAAATCGACGAGTTAGATGTCACTTGGATTCGACATTGAGTATTTTAATGGGAATCGAATTTGATTTGGAAATTGTAGAAGACTTCGCTTTTGTGATACTTTGATGATGAACAGATGGTCGATGCGAAGTCTAAGTAGATATTGGAATCGATTATGCGAAGTCAAGGATTAAAGGAATTCGATTTTGATTTCATTATGTTCGTTAAGTTCGACGGTTTTTGATGAAGAAGTGAATACAGTGTGTTTGGGAATTTGATGTTAGGGTCTTAAAATTTTGATGTGCGAAGTCTTGGATTTGTTGGTTAATGGCTTGAGGACAAGGCACTGTAGTCGATTGACGAACAGATAGTCGATGTGCGAAAATTAGTATGCGAAGAATTGTATATCAACGTGCGAAGAATTTGACTGGAACGTGCGAGGCGTGTCACCGTGAATTTGTTCATTGAAGAAGAAAAAAAATATTTTCAAATTGGGTCCCTGATCTTTTCACGAAATGACATAAATGGTCCAAATTCGATTTGGTGTAATAAGTTTGTGAAGAATGCAGAATTTTCCAAATGAGTCCATTCAGTTTCGGATTTTTGGCAACAAATACCCAACTTCGCATATGGGTATTAAAAGCTGAGCAATTGCAGAATTTTCAGTTTTGGTCCCTACAGTTTGTGCGAATTTACACATTCTATCCAGTTTCGCAAATGGGGGAGTGTTTCGCATATTTGGCTGTTTTTGGCGCAACGGGTCCCAGCAAGTTTCAGAAAGTGACAATTTCTACCCGGATTTTTGAAAAATCTTGCAACTTTCACTCAAAAAGTCAAAAATTTTCATAAATTGGAAAATTTTTGTCGCTTTTTCGTGATTGTTTTTCCGTGCAAGATTTTTGTTGATTCATTTTTGGTACACATCAAGGGGGAGTATCGTGAAGACTATTCCTCGGGCGCTTCTCACCCTTAATGGGTTTTATAATCATTTTTTGATTATAAAAAGGGGGAGAATGATGGGTATTCGAAGCTTCTCGGGTTTGTCGAATATTTATTTGCGGATTTGAAGACTGGTGTTACTTCGAGGGGGAGTTTGGTCTTGATCGCGCTAGCTCGTTGGAGATTGAAGCTGAGCATCCAATCCTAACTTTGAGGGGAGAATGTTAGGGTGCAAAGTCACTCTTGGATGTAGTGTTTTAGGCTTTCCCCTTTGTATGTGTAAATGGGTTGAGTCTTTCCTATAAATAGGAAGTGAGTGACTCCCATTATGTAAGAGAATCCATTTTGGAGTGTTAGACTAGAGAGAGAAACTTTGTACAAACCCATTTGTATATTCTTTCTAGATCTAATAAGAGCTTACAAAGATTTATTTACTCCTTGTGTTCTTGATTTTACATGATGATTCACTAGATCTTTCTAATTCCGCACATGCCATCATAATCAACACCACTACACTGATCTGCAATCGTAGATTTCCAAAGCTGCTGTCAACTCTGATCTTATCAGATACATGTGTCCTTTAGATAAGGGATCATATATTCCTCCATTCTAGATATTGTATAGATATGAGACATAAACTTAATCATTCTCTCTATACTATTTCCCGACTTCTGATTTATGCCTGATAGTATGAGTTTAGCATTTTATGCTAGTTCAGTTTCTCTCTATGAGGACGGATTTGCTTGAGATTGTTCCCTTTTGTCTGAATGTTGCTTGCTTTGTGCTTCGTGGGACTCTGAGTGATGGGAGTTAGCCAGTAGGTGAATACGTCACGTCACATGTGATCAGGGTTGAATAATCTTAGAGTGCTGGATTTGGCCCTATTGTGCAGCTCTTGTTGGAGTCTAACCGTTGTAGATTCGAGTGTTTTACTCGAAGGATTATCTGAGCCTCATCACATGTGATGGTATTCAGGTAATGGCTAATTAGCATTACAAGGAGGCCTTCAGCAGCTGAGGACCGGGTAGGGTGGAGTCAGAGATTTCCCTAGGGCAAGCGTAGGATGAGTATAGCAGTGATCAGCAGTAGTGAAAGGGACCTGGTGGAGTCAAGGCAGTCCTCGAAGAAGGTACAAATAATGTGGAAGGTTGTATGGGCCCGTACTACTGAAAGTAGAGGATCTGTACCCGAACCGAGGAAGGCCAAGATAAGACCAGGGAAGTTGTAGTAGATGTGATCCCTCAAGAGGTATCAGTATCGCAAACGGTTGTTATTTATGTATTTCAGAATGGTGGTACTACGCTTGAGGCCAGCATTTGACAGTTTAGGAGAGGGATCAGGTTCGAGATTAGGTTTTGAGCCAGTAGATGAGGGGCTACATGAGTTCATCGCATCAGAGATCACCAGAGGCATCCTTGAGTCGACCCCTGTTATCTTCGGGTCGATTAATAAAGGGATAGTTGAGTTGATGTAGGATCGCCTCAGGGCATTCAAGAGCGACATGGCATCTGAACAGTCGGGATCTCGTACACTGTCCTTTAAGGACTTCATGGGCAGTGGTGCGCCGGACTTTCACGGGGCGAAGGACCCCATAGCTGCCAGACAATGGATTGCAGACATTGAGTCTGCACAGTTGATTAGCTTCTGCCCTGAGGGGTCGAAGGTCAGGTTTGCAGCAGGGTGTTTACAAGATCAAGCTAGGGATTGGTGGGAGTCTGTTGGTGACTCGTTGGGAGCCCCGGCTGTCGAGGCTATGACCTGGTCGGACTTCGTGACCAGGTTCAGAGCAGAGTTTGCGCCGGCTGTCGAGCTTCAGCAGTTGGACACAGAGTGATGAGGACATGAGGAGGACTCGCTACTATGACATGCTCTGAGCTAATATTCGAGAGCATGTCAGTTTTTCAGCTTGCCCTACCTTGGACTCAATGATTGCCATGGCAAGGGAGAGGGAGATAGATCTAGAGCACATCCGGAAGTGAAAGACAGAGGAGGGACAGGCAGGAGGGGCTTCGGGAAAGAAGCCTAAGGGACCAGATGGTAGGCCGAAAGGCCAGTCAGGACCGAGCCGCTGCAGGAAATGCGGCAGGCCTCATGAGGGGGCATGTAGACTAGGATCGTCGGGCTGCTACAAGTGCGGCAAGACGAGGAATTTCAGCAGGGATTGTACCGCCCCTGCACCTGTGATACAGATGTCTGAGTTGCTGTGTTTCCACTACAACCAGAGGGGCCACAAGAAGCCCAATTGCCCCCAGTTGACAGTAGCAGCAATGCCAGTGAAGGCGCCAGCTCCGGCGACCCTGCGGATTATCGATGGCTGGCAGGGCAAGGCAGAGGCTCCAGTGGTGAGGAGCCGGGAATTTCAGCTGACTAACGAGGAGGCACGCGCCGCACCCGATGTGGTGACGGTTTTGATTCTTTCCCTCTATTTTATTTATATGATGTTATGTTATTGATATGTGCTCTGTGTTTATGCGTTAGGATCGTTCCATGTGAACGGTATCCCTGTTCAGGTGTTGTTTGACTCGGGTGCCACCCGATCGTTTGTTTCTCTTGCGCTTAGCAAGAAGTTTTCTGAGTCTTCAGGCATGTTGGATTAGCCTTTAGATGTAGAGATTGCCGATGATCGATCGGTGCGGGCATTAGCGGTGTTCAGAGATTGTATTCTGAGGTTATTCGATGAGCGCTACTTGGTGGATTTGGTTCCCATTCCGTTGCGTGGGAACAAGGTGATTATAGGCATGGAATGGTTGAGCCCTAATGGGGCGGTGATAGATTGCGCACAGCAGCTAGTGCGGATCAGGACCCCAAGTGGGGGAGATTTGGTGATCCATAGAGAGAGGCCACTGCGTGGACCCACATTATGTTCAGCAGCAAGGGCTAGGCGCTACCTTCAGCAGGGTTGTGCGGGATATGTTGCGTATGTTATGGATACCTGGTAGGCGGGCAGGGCGATGGTGAGCGAGGTCCCGGTGGTGTGAGACTACACGGATGTGTTCGCAGAGGAGCTTCCTCGGATACCTTCGGAGCGACAGGTAGAGTTCAGGATCGACCTAGTTCCTGGTGCGGCTCCGATAGCCAAGGCACCGTATCGGTTGGCTCCTCCTGAGATGCAAGAGTTGTCTACACAGCTACATGAGCTATTAGACAAGGGATTCATTCGACCGAGCAGTTCACCCTGGGGAGCCCCGATCCTGTTTATGAAGAAGATGGACGGGTCACATTGGATATGTATAGATTACCGGGAGCTGAATAAGGTAACGGTGAAGAACCGTTACCCACTCCCGAGGATTGATGACCTCTTTGATCAATTGCAAGGAGCATCTTGGTTCTCCAAGATCGATTTGCGTTCAGGCTATCATCAGATGAGGGTCAAAGAGGAGGATGTGTAGAAGACCACGTTTCGGACGCGTTATGGCCATTATGAGTTCGTGGTGATGCCGTTTGGGCTCACCAATGCTCTTGCCGCGTTCATGGACCTCATGAACCGTGTGTGCAGACCGATGCTGGATCGGTCTGTGATAGTTTTCATTGATGACATCTTGGTTTATTCCAAGACGCTGGAGGAGCACGAGGAGCATCTAAGAGAGGTTTTGGAGACCTTGAGGAGGGAGAGCTTGTACGCCAAGTTCTCCAAAAGTGAGTTTTGGTTGCGCGAGGTGCGGTTTCTTGGGCACCTTTTCAACCAGAACGGGATTTCAGTAGACCCGACTAAGGTGGAGGCCGTGATGAGATGGGAGGTTCCGAAGTCTCCATCCGAGATTCGGAGTTTCCTGGGATTAGCGGGCTACTATCGGAGGTTTATTCAGGACTTCTCCAAGATAGCCGTACCCCTGACACGGTTGACCAAGAAAGTCATGGTCTTTCGATGGGTGCCTGAGCAGCAGGCAGCGTTTGAGGTTCTGAGGCAGAGATTGTGCGAGGCGCCAATCTTAGCCCTGATAGAGGGCGTAGAGGATTTTATGGTATATTGTGATGCATCTATCTCAGGTTCAGGCGCGGTATTGATGTAGAGGGGGCATGTCATTGCTTGTGCCTCGAGGCAACTGAAGCCTCACGAGGCGAACTACCCGACGCATGACTTAGAGTTGGGGGCGGTGGTCTTCGCCCACAAGATTTGGCGACATTACCTCTATGGAGTTCGGTGTACCATTTACACGAACCACAAGAGTTTGAGGTACCTCATGGATCAGCCGAATCTGAACATGAGACAGCGTCGGTGGTTGGACGTGGTGAAGGATTATGATTGCGAGATCCTTTATCATCCGGGGAAGGCCAATGTGGTGGCCGATGCGCTTAGCCGTAAGGCAGCGCCGACCAGGGATGTGTGTATGAGGATGACGGTGGTGACTCCACTATTAGAGCAGATTCGGGAAGCTCAGCAGGAGGCTATGAAGGAGGAGTATCGGAAGAGCGAGTGGATAGTGGGTCAAGTCACCTCCTTTGATTATGATAGCCGAGGATTATTGACACTACACCATAGGGTGTGGGTGCCGTATCTCGGGGGCGTGCGCCATGTCTTGATGGAGGAGGCGCACAAATCCCGGTTCTCCATTCATCCACGGGTGACGAAGATGTATAGGGATCTTCGTCTAGACTATTGGTGGCCCTGCATGAAGCGGGATGTGGCTTGGTACGTCGAGCGGTGCTTGACCTACAGGAAGGTCAAGGCCAAGCATCAGAGACCGCACAACAAGATGTAGCCGTTGGATATCCCGTTGTGGAAATGGGAAGATATTACGATGGATTTTATCACAAAGCTTCCCAGGACTGCGTGAGGAGTAGATTCGATTTGGGTCATCGTGGATTGATTGACCAAGAGCGCCCATTTTATTCCGATCCAGGAGAGTATCTCGGCCGAAAAGTTGGCCGAAATCTATATCAGGGAGATAGTGGCGTGGTACGGGGTGTCGGTATCAGTGATTTCAGATAGGGATGTGCGTTTCACTTCTAGGTTTTGAAAGAAGTTTCATGACGAGTTGGGCACTCATCTGCATTTTAGCACCGCCTTTCACCCGCATACGGATGGTCAGAGTGAGCGGACCATCCAGACTTTGGAGGATATGCTGTGGGCGTACGTGCTAGACTTCGGTGGTAGCTGGGATGCCTATCTTCCCTTGGCTGAGTTCTCGTACAACAACAACTACCACGCGAGTATTGACCATCCTCTGTTCGAGATATTGTACGAAGGGAGGTGCACCACCCTGATATGTTGGGGTGAAGTTGGCCAGAGGGTCATGAGCAGCACAGAGGTAGTGCTCAAGACGATCGAGAGGATTCAGCAAGTTCGGAGCAGGCTTCAGACTGCGCAGAGTCTGCAGAAAAGTTACGCCGACAAACGCTGATCAGACCTAGAGTTCTAGGTCGAGGATATGGTTCTCCTGAAGGTTTCGCCTTGGAAGGGCGTCATTCGATTCAGGAAGCGGGGCAAGTTGGGCCCGAGATACATTGGACCGTTCAGGGTTGTAGCCCGTGTGGGCAAGGTGGCATATAGGCTGGATCTGCCAGCCAAACTCAGTCAGATCCACAACACCTTCCATGTCTCCCAATTGCGGAAGTGCCTAGTGGATGACTCAGCAGTGGTGCCGTTAGAAGATATTTAGGTTGATGACAGCCTGAATTACATTGAGCGCCCAGTCGCAATCCTCGACCGGAAGTCGAAGGATCTGAGGAACAAGAGGGTGGAATTAGTGAAAGTGCATTGGCAGGACCGGAAGGGTTCGGAGTGGACTTGGGAGCCGGTGGAAGAAATGATGGAACATTACCCCGAGCTGTTTCAGGGTCAAGCAGCAGACTTCGAGGACAAAGTCTAAAATAAGTGGGGGAGATTTGTAGCACCTGGTTCCTGGTACGTATGACCTATCTAAGTAATTTACATTTTTAGCCTTGAACTCAGCGAGTTGTAGGCCCAACTCGCCGAGTAGAGTCGGGTTATTGAGCACATTTAAGTTGGTGACTCGGCGAGTCCATATTCTGGACTCGGTGAGTCCCCGCTGTCTCGATGAAACCCTAATTTCAAGGGTTTGCACCCTATTTAAACCAACCTTATGTGCCCCAAGCCCGAATCGTTCACCCTCAGAGCTCCCTATATCATCCTAACCCCGTTTCTTGTGAGATTGAAGTGTTTTGGTGTGATTTCTTGAAGATTTTGAGAGAAAAAGGAGGGTAGATCAAGAGGAGAAGGAGGCCAGATATCTTGGTGTTATTTTAGAGATTCCTTGAGGTATAACTCAGTTTCCTTCTATTTTTATGCTAAGAGTCCCTTAGAGCACCATTAAAGTCCTTCTGGAGCCATTTCCAAGCTTGTTTATGGATTAGGGATGGTAATAAGTTGATTAACCTCTAGATCTAGGCATGTTTGAGCTCTAGAAGCTCAGATCCTTGGCCTTTATGGAAGTAAATGGCTTGAATGTCCTAGATCTACCATTTTAGTCTTTATTAAGACTTAAATCCCCATCCTATGCATGTATACATGTAAAGTTGGAAACTTTACATGTAAAACCTACCCTAAGAGCCCAGATCTATATATGGCATGAGCTGGATTCAAGCAAAATCGAGTATGTAGTAATTGCATGTGAAAGACTCGGCGAGTCGTTCATCGGACTCGGCGAGTCGAGTCGCGAGTCCCCGAGTTTTCCCCCTTTTCGTGTTTGCTGAGTGGAGTCGTGAGTCTTGGGAGGACTCAGTGAGTCAGAAGCCAGACTCAACCATGGAGGGACTCGGCGAGTCAATGCCCTGACTCGGCGAGTCCAAGGCCATCTTCTTACCTCAAGAACAGACTCGGCGAGTTGTTCATACAACTCGGCGAGTCTCAGCATGGGGTGTTCATCGGATGAAGATGAACTCGACGAGTTGTTCATGCAACTCGGCGAGTAGGATGAAGGACCTTTGGACCTCAGTTTAGAAGGAGAACTAGTCGAGTCAATGCCTAACTCGACGAGTAGAGGCGGGATTAAGGACAATCGAATGGGTAGGGACTCGACGAGTTGGAAAGCCAACTCGGCGAGTCGGGTCAACTAGAAGTTGACTATGACTTGGACTTTGACCTGGTCAAGGGTAAAATGGTCATTTTACCGTAGGTTCAGCTAGCAGTGTTTGACTGAACGTTTTGTGGGAATTATAGCCGCAGGACTTCCAGAACAGCAACAGCGGCAGTAGATAGTCAGTTCCCACTCAAATCAGCAACTACTTTGAGGTGAGTTACCTTCCAGTAACGGTAGGTCTACGGCTACAATGCCGGCCCACCAGTAGGAGTTGTATGTTAGATGATTGTCTTTGTGATATCATCTAGGTTTGCTACGACCTGATATGTTATGTGCTAGTATGATATGTTATATGTGATAGTAGTAAGAGTTCGGTTGTTAGGAACGAAGGGTAGGTCAGACACCCCAGCTATGTCTGACAATATGTGATGATATGTTTATATGCTGGCCTGATATGATATATATGTGGTAGTAGCAGTAGGGGTGAAATAGTCCCCGAGGATCGGTTGTTAGGACCGATGGGTAGTCAGAACCCCAGAATGGCTTGACATGAGTAGGACGGCACCCCAGAATGGCCGCACCGAGTAGTCAGGCACCCCAGAATAGCCTGGCAGTATGTATGTTACGTGATCGCATCGTATGTGGTACGATGGGGGAACTCACTAAGCTTGGTGCTTACAGTTTATAGTTTTGGTTTCAGGTACCTCTTCGTCGAAGGGGAAGGAGCTAGCGCGGTAGTGGCACATCATACACACACACTGTTTTCCGCATTCATGGGATTGTTCTAGGATTTATACTCTGACATTTTGATTGCTCACATGTTTTGGTTTTCAGACGTAGTATATGTTTATGAAATGGTTTGATCAAACAATGTTTATTTGCAAATGATTTTACTAAATATTGATTGAAAAATGAAATTTTTGGACGTGAAAAATGGGTCGTTACAGTATTCATGTAGTAAATAGATTTTAGCTTGTATCCCCCCCCCCCCCCCCCCTCCTAAAAACATGAAAAAGCTTGAAAATGCGGGGGTATGAACTCAACTTGAGTGGTTTTGTTGGTTGATTTGAAGAGGTGTTGAGAAGTTTTCAAGCCTAAATACTTGAATGGAGTTGATGAACTTCCTTGGGAATAATGTTAGCCTAATGGTTTCAACACAAGCAAAGTGTGTAGATGAAATGAACTAACATAAGAATGTAAAGGATACTAAGAAGTCTCGAATTTACTTACCAAACCTAAGAAAATGCTTGAAGAATTAAGTCTCTTTAAAGCTCGGAACTTGACCTCTTGAGAGAAAATGGAGTTTTAAAGTAAGTGGAATGGGATTTATGGTGTGTAAGGGAGTGATTTCGTTCTTAATAAAAGAAAGGAGTGTTGGGTATAGTGTCTAAGTCCATAACTTTATTTGGTATGTGCTTGACCCGACCCGGCATGGTCCATTTGGGTTGCATGGCATTGCAACACTTGGATTGAAAAAATGAGAGAAAGTACACTTGTGATTATTAATATATTATAAGTTCTAATATATTAATAATAGTATTATTTAATTAGTATTGATCAAGTATTAATCTAGTATTAATTTGGTGATCAAAGTGAGACTAATTAAATATATAGGGTTGATTATGATTAGTCATCAATTCTTTTATGGTGGATTAATGATCCATGGTTTATGGGTTTGGTTATAACCATATGGAGCTCCATGGATAGTCCATGGGAGTTACAAACCCATGGGTCATGAGAAATGAAGAGTCATGACAATTAGGGTTTACATTTGTAACTCCTAATTATGACACACTATAAAAGAAACACTATAGCATGCAAAATCGGACTAAGGGTATTCATAAGAGGGCATAACCGATTGTTGAGGCTAAGTGACATTCTCTCAAGTTATTCCAAGTTTGTAGTGTTGTGTGAAACATTTGGGGTGCTAAGCTCACAAATTCTTGAAGGAATCCAAGCAACAACAAGGTATGTATTTCTACTAGTTTTTATGTTTTATGTAATCCCCATGCCATGCTAGTCAGGAAATAACCTTGAAAAAGAAATTTACATGTATATAGAGAAAACATGTTGGATTAGGTGTCTAAGACCATAACTATAATTGGTATGCACTTGAATTGATAGCAGCACAGTCCTTTTGGGTTGCCCTCAAACCTAGCAACCAGACAAGGAAATTATGAAAGGAGAGATATTGGTTTATTATAAGATTAATAAATTAATATAAATGATTTATTAATATGTTAAAAGATTAATATATTAATTAGAAATCATTATGTTTTATTAATAGTTAGCCATAAATTAATCAGAATTAATTTTGTGGTTAAAAGTGTTAATTATAAGGTGCAGGGACTAGTTTGCAATTATCTAATAGTTGAGTGGAGGGCTCTAGAACCCCCTTGGAATAGGGTGGACGAAATCTATATGGGAAACCCTAATGATTACGTCCATAGGGGCTTGGATAAGGCCCTTGGGTTTGCTTAGGCCCTAAGCAAAGGATAACTAGGGTTTCCCCTAAACCCTAGATCCCTCAGCTATACAAGGAGCCTCCTGGTTCATGTTTTGGTCACTCTTTCTTTTGAAGAAACCCTAAGGCTGAGATTTTGCATACTCCCTCTCCCCTCTCTCTCCTACTTTCCTTTTTGCTAGTTCTTGGGTGTGATTCCATTAGAGACATTACATTTGTGGTGCTAAACTTCCAAGAAGATCAAGATCAAGATCAAGATCAAGATCAAGATCAAGAGGATTGTCAATTGTTTGCTATAACAATTGAAAGGTATGTAACTCCTAAACCCTAGTTTGTTAATTTCGAAATTAGACTCTCTCCTCTAGGGTTCTTATTTTGCAATTCAAATTTATATGTTTGATAGTTAAAACATAGATCCAAAGTAGGTTGCATGTGAACTTAGGAATTGTTTTCTAGTTTATTTGTTTTACCTAAAACCCATCAATCCAAGCAACAACAAGGTATGTATTTTTACTAGTTTTTATGTTTTATGTAATCCCCATGCCATGCTAGTTAGGAAATAACCTTGAAAAAGAAATTTGCATGTATATAGAGAAAACATAGATTCAAGGTTATTAGGGTTGCATGTACACTTAGGAAGTGTTAGAAAGCTCAAATCTCATCAGTGGTATCGGAGCCTAGGATTGTTTTCTGTATACTTGATGCAATTTGCAAGAAAAATCGTTTTTTTGGAATCTGCCAATTTACCACCAGGTTGTAAATTTTACCACGAGGTGGTGACTGTTCAGTGAAAAAAATTGTTTTTGGCCTGTTTTGGATTAGAATCATTACCACAAAGTGTTTTTGTTCTTAAAACTTGATTTTGATGTTATGGTAATGTTTATTCTCATCCAAATAAATGGTTATTATCAAAATTTAAAGTTTTTTATGGTTTATTTATGATTCTTGAAATTGTTGATATGAATATTTGTTCTTATAAGTTTTAGAAGATCATAGAAATTGTTTGTAACTTGCATGGTTGATTAATTCATGATCTTAATGGCAATGATGATGTCCATAACTTGTCCTCAAGTTATGGATAACCAAAAGTCACTTCTTTAAATTGTGATTAAAGAACTAAAGAGGTTTCATAAAATGAAGAGTCTTTATTTTTATGTACCATTAAAACTCATAAGTTACAAATTGAAGAGACTTGGAATAGTCTCAAATCTTGCCCTCAAGTTTTGGAATTTGTAAAGTCTTGCACTTTAATTCCAAATTAAATCTTTTTTTAAAAGTTAAAAATAAATTCAAACTTTATGGACTTCATTAAATTAATTAAAGTGTTTAATTAAAAGAGTTAATAATTCCATAAAGACATGGTTTAAGTTTAATTAAATTAAGAGTATAATTTAATTAATAGATTAAACCACCAATATTTTAACTGTTTAAAATACACCCTTATACTATTATTATAATTTTAATTATATAGATATGTATAAGAATAAGTCAATCTTACCATTAGTAGGCCTCATTCACGAAACCGGTCTATAAGGGGGGTATAAGGTTATTGCCTATAAAATGACGTTTAATGGGTGTCCACTCTCACCCACCGCTTCCTTGACTGGTGGAGGGTCGTTAGCCGAAAAAGGTAGAATAGGATCTTAATCCTCATTAAAAGTATAATGAAATTACAAACTAACTATACCTTAATAATTCCCAATCTTAGTTACTTTAGGAAAATGTGAATTTGGTGTTGTAAGTCCCTAAACTGCCTGTGTATCAATCAGATTCGTTTGATGGTGCCGAATCCCAATCAAACGGATGATGTCAGATAATATAGAAGAGAAGAAGAAGAAGAATATGATGAATCTCAATGTATTGATAAATAGAATGATGATCTGGATACAGGAGATTCACAAACACAAAACACACTTATTCTTCTTTCTCTTTAGACCGTACACTCCTTCGTATTCATCAATCTCCTCCTCACCCCTAACACCTATATATATACTAGGGAATATACGCTTGGTGAACATGGACTGTAAATGGGTTTACGACCGTAAACCTGTTGACGGCCGTAAACACAGCCGTAAACACATATACGACCGTAAACACCAAATTGTTTACGGCCCAAGACACAGAAAATACATTTTTCTAGAAAAGTAAAGTATAAACCATATTGACCCAACAATCTCCCCCTTGGTTTATAACTTTCTTTTCTTAATTGACCCAACAAGCTCCCACTAAAAAGTAGCTGGCTTTTCTTGTTAATCTTCATTAGGAGATTGGCTTCAATATTTATCTTCAAATTCTTCATCTTGAGCACTTGGGCTTTTCTTCAGAATTTGACATTGAACGCACATTGGGTGAGGATGCTTGATGCACTGATTCTTGAAAGATAGTGCTTTCAACTTGAGAATCTTCAGAGAGAACAAATCTTCTGGATCACTTCAGCAGGTTTAAGATAGCAGCAGACTGATTGAGGAGACTTCAATGCAATCCGTCACATAATCTTCAATTTCAGCTTCACCTTGCTTCTGGGGTTTAAAGATTGAATGTTGACAGAATAATCTTCATTTCTTTCTCATTTGAATGAGAATTCTTCGATGATCACGGATGAAACCTTGACTCAAAAATCTTCGACACAAACTCCATGAGTTTCATCTACACCTAAAATCACTTTTCAAGACAAAACAAAACTAAAACAAAACTTAGCACAAAATTAAAAACAGAAACAAAAATATTTTTGGATTTTTTTTTTATTTTTCTGAACAAGAAATAAAACAGAAATAACACTATTTTTTATTTTTTATTTTTTTAATTTTTAATTTTCTGATTTTTTTTTTTAATTCTCCCCTAATATTTAAATTAGAAGAACAATATGAACAAACTTAACAAAAACAAATATAATAGCTAACTTTAAGAGTGTTTTGGGATCAAAGTTGTTAGACAGCCTTTATCCGTTTATCAGTACCTCTCCCTTCATGAATAGATCTGGTCAATCGTTGGTATTGTGGTCCACTTAAACACGAGAGATTGTGAAAAAATTAGGACATACTATAAGTGACAAGACAATGTGATCCTAAGTTCCTAGATAATATTCCTTAAGGACCATTCAGCTGACGACGACCAAAGATATTGTTGTCCACCTAAATTGAGTAGCGAGATCTACAGACAGCCTGTATGTGTTCAATTTTAATTGTACTAGAACGTGTTTCCCGCTTCCTGGCATGCCCCAGCCATCAAGGACTTCCAAAATACTTCTTACACCGGGTGAGCAGACAATCTTTAAGAGAGAAGATAGATTTAGAATGCATATGTTATACATCCAGGTCAGATCTCTTCCAATCATGCAGAGGATGAAACATATGACTAACCGAAGTTTTAGAGGGATTGAGAAGAGAATGGTGCATATAATGTGTACCAGGTCGGATTTTGAGTCACGCAAAGGAGACAGTATATGGCTAACAGATAGAAAGAATTGCATAGATAGAAGTTGCAGAGAGATAGACTTGCATATGTTACAGTCCAGGTTGGATGTATTTCAATCACGCAGAGGAGGCAACATATGACTAACAGGCAGAAAGAAAGAAAATAACTTTCTGCAGAACCAATTGATCGGAATTCCCCAGTCATCCTATCAAAACCGGAATTAAGGATAGAATCCGCACATCGAGGAAAAGTGAATCCACAGTTCTAGATACGGGTTTTTTTAGTGTGACCAGTAGATGCCCGTGTATATCTCCCTACTCAACCTATCCGAGCATCGTATTGTCAGGCTAAACGGATCTAACTAGGTCAATGTTAGTCAAGTCCTTGAATTCCTTAAGTTCAAATCTTCCTAGTCAAGTCCATTTTAAATCTTTCGTGCCTACCGGCGTATCGAACACAGAGCCTAGACAATTCAAATTCAGTCCCTTACACAGATTCAGATTTCCTGTTATCACATGATTATATCACTTCCCAAAACATCTCCTACAAGCACATTCCATTAACACCATATTTTTGATTTTCTGATTTTCTAATGTTTTTGTATTTTTTTTTTTAAATTTTAAATTTTTTTTTTTGTTTTCATTTCTCCCCCAAAATTTGTGCATAGGAGAGAAACGAAAGTAAATGCGCAAATTAAAACTATCCTAAAACAAAAATTAGTCTTTAAAGCGAATCAGCTTAAGAAAAACTCAGGAATATAGAGAAGTAAACGCAAACCGTAATTCACCGATTGAATCTGCATTCTGAAGGTCTAAGAAAAGTAAGCATAATCTTAGAATAGATCCGAAAATTCTTCATATCATTAAGGACTAACCCCATGAGTGATCCCTTCCTTTCTTCCCTTCCCACAAAAGGACACATACTCTCAAGTAATGTTCTGAGTGTTGTACAGTTAAGAGATTTCCCCTATCATATGCCAGGAACAGCCACTACCAACAAACCAAAGTCTGATGATATGCCTCCATAGCTGCTCCAACACAGAGCGGGATTAATTGGTCTTTGGAACCCAGTCCATTTTGAAACTGGGTCGACCTTTGTCATCAACGCACGATACTCTCTCCCATGACATATCCTTCTTATCACAAACAGAAGATGTAGAAATATTAGAATCATTAATTGATTTGGGAGATTGAACCTTTGGTACCCATTTATAGTCAGGTTTAACCCATTTCTTGTTGGATCGGATGGGTGCCTAGGCACTTGCTTTTGATCTGGATGTCATCCGTTGAGATGACTTTGACGTAACCGGTCTTTTTTTCACTTGAGCATCTCTTGGATTGGGCTTCCTTGTCGACATTTCCTTCTTGCCCTTGGGATTCAGATTCTTTGCCTTGTGGGTTTGATTATTGGCCTTATGCGTGTTCCGGTCACCATTGTCTGAACATGACATGGAAGGGTTTCTTTTGAAGTATCTCCCACTTGGTGTGTTTTTCCATCCTTGTGCATAGTAGGGAACATATGCGCGATTAGGACAATTTCTGGCAATGTGTCCAGGTGTTCCACAGTGAAAATATGTCCTTTTCTTTAATGTGAAGTTGTTTCTTCCATCCCATGGTGGCGTATCCTTACCTAGTTTCTTGTTTATCCCACATGCACACTTGTAACAAGAACCCTGTTGCACTGGAATTGGAGGCCTGTATTTCTCAACGGCAGGTTTGTTAGGTGTAACAGAATTCGAAGCAACAAATTCTGAGTTCAAGGTGTCATTGGTTTGTTCAGTAGTTCTCTCCTTGTTCTCATCTTCTGCTACTTTACCTGCACATAAAGTAGAAACATTAGTATTTTCAATATTAATAACTCCTCCTGACATAAATCCAACTTGTTTGCCATATTGAAGATGTGCCTCCCTGGCAATTTCTTCCTGTGTCATAGGGATGGATGTGTAGCTATGATTGAAAGGTGGAGGAACACTATCATACCCTAGACCCTTGTTTTGATTATCTTTAAATTTTAATTGGGTTTCAAATAAGGACTCGACTGTCTGACTTGACGCAGTATAATTTTTGAAACTGACATCTGTTTTTCCACACTTAATTTTCAATGTGTCAAGTTCTTCAGTTACAGCAGCAAGTTGTCTCTTAATATAGTCATAATTTTCACACTTGTTACTATACTCTTCCTGAAGCTTCCTAAAGTCCTTCATTTTTGCTTCTAATTCAGCCTTCAGGGGTTTCTGTCCTTTCCTGAGTTGATATCCTTCAAATCTCAGGTCCTCAACTTCTCTTTTTAATAAATCAATTTGTTCCCGAAGAAATTTAATCGTGGTGTAACGACCCAAAAATCACGACTAAAAAAAATTTCTTTTAAAACATTACTAAAACTAGATTTATAAAAATGTATCATGATTCAAACATAACTTTCGAGTATTAAATTCAAAACATAATATCATTATCAGAGTCAAACATTCCCAGGCTAACTGACTATGGTGTGTGCTCTGCAATCTTCCCGAGCTGCTCTTTCGAAAACCGAGTACCTGAAGCCAAAACTGAAAACCGTAAGCACGAAGCTTAGTGAGCTACCCTAATCTACCACATACCACACAGTAACATATAAAGCACATACTGGGCCTTGCCCACTGCATCGGACCGAAGTCCGGACTAACTGGGGCCTTGCCCCCTACATCGGACTGAAGTCTGAAGCTGGCTGGGACCTTGTCCCCTACATCGAACCGAAGTCCGAAGCTGACTGGGACCTTGTCCCCTACATCGAACCAAAGTCCGAAGTTGACTGGGATCTTGTCCCCTACATCGAACCGAAGTCCGAAGCTAACATCGAACCGAAGTCCGAAGCTGACTGGGACCTTCTCCCCTACATCGAACCGAAGTCCGAAGCTGACATCGGACCGAAGTCCGAAGCTGACTGGGACCTTGTCCCCTACATCGGACCGAAGTCTGACGCTGACTGAACATAGCATAAACATATCAACTAGCATAAACACATAAACCCTGTCTGAGCCACGAAGGCATCAAACATACTAACTACTACATCGGATCGAGGTCCGAAGCTGACTGTTAGCTAAACGGGCCGGCATTGTGGCCTGAGACCCGTTCCTACTGGAAGGACACTCACCTGAACTGCTGAGCTCTGCTGATAAACCTCTAGCTGCCACTCGACAATCCCCTGAACCGCTGCTCCTCTAGCTCTCCGGGCTATCAATATACATATAACACTTAGTCTGACAGTCAACTAAGTCAACTCTGGTCAAAGTCAACCTTCCAGGTCAACCCTACTCGCCGAGTCCTCCTAATGACTCGCCGAGTTCATAAGCTCAGGGTCTTTCTATTTGCGACTCGACTCGCCGGGTCATTCTATGACTCGCCGAGTCCAACTAGTTCCAAGTCCTGACCTGTCCAACTCGCTGAGTCACCACCCGACTCACTGATTCGAGTCTCAACTCGAAGGGTTTGAGGTTTCGCGACCTGACTCGCCGAGTCCACTAATAGACTCGCCGAGTCCAAGGCAATCTTCAACCAACTCGTTGAGTTGCTCTTCCAACTCGCCGAGTTCATGCTTAACTTCATCCGACTCGACGAACTGTTCATCTCACTCATCGAGTTCCTCCTTATCCTCAAACTACTCGCCGAGTCCACTCGAAGGACTCGCCGAGTCTATTCAGATCTTCATACATGCAGAGGACTTTTGAGTCATGCATGGACTCCATACTGCAGATCTACCCTTCCCAAGCCTATTCCCCACGTAAAGTTGCAAACTTTACGTGTAGAGAAGGAGATCTAGGCACCAAACACCATAAACTTAGGGTTTGAGGCAAAGGGGCTCAACAATCAACCCATAGACTGATGCTTTATGATTCTCTAGGCCAAGATACACATAGATCTGAAGTAGCAACTTCAGATCTGGGCTTCTAACTCGAAATGGTTCAAGAACTTGCCCTAAAAGCCCCAAATCCTATGATAAAGGTTGATCTATATGCAAAAGAGGGAAGGTAACGACTCATTACCTTCAAATGCTCTGGAAGACCTCACAAACTCTGGATCTACTGCCAATTCTTGAGTCCCCAAATGTGTGCCTTCTTCCTTCTTCCTTCAAATCACCCAAAATGGCAAGAAAACTTGAATGAGCAACAATGGAGGCTTAGGGTTTCTGGTTTTGGACTATAGGGCCGCAACTGAGCCCTAGGAAAGAGAATAAGATGCTTAAATAGGGTACCAAGTCCCGAAATTAGGGTTTCCAAACCCAGACCTGACTCGCCGAGTCCACTTGCCGACTCGCCGAGTCGGTCAATTGCTTTACACCTGGATCCCGTTCCGACTCGCCGAGTTCCTCCCTGGACTCGACGAGTCAACCCTCTTCAACTTAGGGTTTTTCCTTTCTTTTCTTGACCTTTCTGATCTCGGGTGTTACAACTCTCCCCCACTTAAACTAAACTTCGTCCTCGAAGTTTGCTAAGGCCAACTGTCCTGCAAAATGCCTCCAACTTTCTATCTGGGAAAACTAACACCCTATTGACCATCACTCCAGCCACTCACAGTGCCAATCACTACTGAAACGAAGCTACTGGAACCAACTTGCTTATATCCCATCTGATTACTCAACTCCTGGTAACTCGAGCCTTCCATCCTGAAAGAAAAGCTACCTGCCTAGCTATCCTTACAGATCACTTATACTTGGCAGAAGGCTCGACTGATCCTGCTGAGAAGGACTTGCCATTTCCAAATCAACCAACTATACCACCAGCACTTGTCTTTCAACACAAATACTAATACTGTCCAAAACTCTGAAACTTTCCAAACAATGAACTGCCTGCAATACTGATCATGCCTGAAACTCTAAACTGCCTGAAACGTTGAACCGACTGAAACGCTGAACGGCCTGAAACACTGAACTGACTGAAACACTGAGCTGCCTGAAACACTGAACTGACTGAAACACTGAGCTGCCTGAAACACTGGACTGGCTGAAACACTAAGCTGCCTGAAACACTGAACTGGCTGAAACACTAAGCTGCCTGAAACACTGATCTGACTGAAACACTAAGCTGCCTGAAACACTGAACTGGCTGAAACACTGAGCTGCCTGAAACACTGATCTGACTGAAACACTAAGCTGCCTGAAACACTGAACTGGCTGAAACACTGAGCTGCCTGAAACACTGATCTGACTGAAACACTAAGCTGCCTGAAACAGTGAACTGGCTGAAACACTGAGCTGCCTGAAACACTGATCTGACTGAAACACTAAGCTGCCTGAAACACTGAACTGGCTGAAACACTGAGCTGCCTGAAACACTGATCTGAATGAAACACCAAGCTGCCTGAACACTGAACTGGCTGAAACACTGAGCTGCCTGAAACACTGATCTGACTGAAACACTAAGCTGCCTGAAACACTGAAGTGGCTGAAACACTGAGCTGCCTGAAACACTGATCTGACTGAAACACTAAGCTGCCTGAACACTGAACTGGCTGAAACACTGAGCTGCCTGAAACACTGATCTGACTGAAACACTAAGCTTCCTGAAACACTTAACTGGCTGAAACACTGAGCTGCCTGAAACACTGAATTCCAACTCAACCGTGGAGTCAAAGGAGTCCTTACTTAGTCGCTCCCACGACTTCTGAACGAAATCTTTCTCTGGAACTAGTTTCCACTAGTTATCCTGTCCCTGTGACTCTAACATCCTTCCGATCCAACCGATCGGGTCCATACGTCATATCCTGACATCATAAATTCCGCGACTAACAACACGACGGCTCCCAGACTAAGGTAACCCTTAACATGCCCGAACCCCATCAGTCCACTACTACTCTGATCCCATAACTGAAATACTTGGAAGTCCGAAATTTATCCCATGGATTCCCATAACCTCACTGCTGCACCCGAACGGGTGTGAACTACTGCTTTCCCGCACCCAACAACACGCTCATGCTGCCTACCAATCCGAAAAAGGCCACGGCTACACCCGCGGACTTACGACTCTCTAATAATATTTGGATGCTAGTGAATGCTACGGCTACCCCCGCAGACTTACAACACTACTACTATCTGACTGCTAGTGAATGCTACGGCTACCCCCGCAGACTTACAACACTACCACTATCTGAATGCTAGTGAATGCTACGGTTACTCCCGCAGACTTACAACACTACTACTATCTGACTGCTAGTGAATGCTACGGCTACCCCCGCAGACTTACAACACTACTACTATCTGACTGCTAGTGAATGCTACGGCTACCCCCGCAGACTTACAACACTACTACTATCCCGAGGACATCCTGACTGTCCCTAGTCCCGCTAGTAATTCCTCATCCTGATTTCTCAAAAACAGCCCTCAATCTTTGAATATTGCATCATCCTCAACATCTTATATCCTTGATATACGTAGCACTTCGTCAAGGAACTCTTTGGCTTGGTTTCCAAACCAACCGTCTACTAATCCGGATGTAAGAAGCTATTGTTGGGAAGTTTCCAAACTCCCAACTCCTGAGTCTACGCAATCCTGTATGCTGAGTCTGCCACTGGCTACTAATACGAAAGCATCCCTTGCTAACCGTTCTCAGGATCCTCATTCCGACTCACTTGAGCCTCTACGGGTGATTCTCCACTAGCTTCTAACCATCTCGATTACATGAACTAACTGCTGTGAAGGTCCTCGAACTTCCAGTTCTGAACCTCTCGATCCATCGATCACTGTGCTACTATCATATCCTTCTCGGAGGACGCGCACTCATTCTGAGTCTATGTGGCTCTTATCCCTGTATACTTGTAAGGGTTCTCCCCCACTTGGATTCGACTAGATCCCTTCTGCTCACTGGTCGAAAGGATTTCCATCCTTCCTTTCATTAAAGGGCGATATGCTGTCCGCCGACGTTTATCCTTTCCAGCGCTCCAACTAACTCTTACCTGATCCGCACCCTTCCTGCTATCTGATTGAGCACCCTTCGATCCTTAACTGAATTTGCTTTTAAGGACTACATCCCGAGAACCTGCGTTTGGGGTGCACCTCCCCAACCCACTTCCTTACTGACCGCTAGCTATACCACTAAAAACTCTCGGTTATCACGACTGAAAATATAACTGATCATTACTCGACTAACTCCCTTGCAAGTATTAAGGCACTACTGCATCTTACACATACATGGTACAGTTATTGTATCCGAAGTAACCCGATCTAGAGGGAGCGACCTCCAATCCACCATTCGAAATCCAAGGTATGCAGATGGCATAAAACTCAAGTCCGAAGCTGACTGGGACCTTGTCCCCTACATCGGACTGAAGTCCGAAGCTGACTGGGACCTTGTCCCCTACATCGGACTGAAGTCCGAAGCTGACTGGGACCTTGTCCCCTACATCGAACCGAAGTCCGAAGCTGACTGGGACCTTGTCCCCTACATCGAATCGAAGTCCGAAGCTGACTGGGATCTTGTCCCCTACATCGAACCGAAGTCCGAAGCTGACATCGAACCGAAGTCCAAAGCTGACTGGGACCTTGTCCCCTACATCGAACCGAAGTCCGAAGCTGACATCGGACCGAAGTCCGAAGCTGACTGGGACGTTGTCCCCTACATCGGACCGAAGTCCGAAGTTGACTGAACATAGCATAAACATATCAACTAGCATAAACACATAAACCCTGTCTGAGCCACGAAGGCATCAAACATACTAACTACTACATCGGATCGAGGTCCAAAGCTGACTGCTAGCTAAACGGGTCGGCATTGTGGCCTTAGACCCGTTCCTACTGGAAGGACACTCACCTGAACTGCTGAGCTCTGCTGATAAACCTCTAGCTGCCACTCAACAATCCCCTGAACCGCTGCTCCTCTAGCTCTCCAGGCTATCAATATACATATAACACTTAGTCTGACAGTCAACTAAATCAACTCTGGTCAAAGTCAACCTTCCAGGTCAACCCTACTCGCCGAGTCCTCCTAATGACTCGCCGAGTTCATAAGCTCAGGGTCTTTCTATTTGCGACTCGACTCGCCGAGTCATTCTATGACTCGCTGAGTCCAACTAGTTCCAAGTCCTGACCTGTCCAACTCGCTGAGTCACCACCCGACTCACTGATTCGAGTCTCAACTCGAAGGGTTTGAGGTTTCGCGACCTGACTCGCCGAGTCCACTAATAGACTCGCCGATTCCAAGGCAATCTTCAACCAACTCGCCGAGTTCATGCTTAACTTCATCCGACTCGATGAGCTGTTCATCTCACTCGTCGAGTTCCTCCTTATCCTCAAGCTACTCGCCGAGTCCAATCGAAGGACTTTTCGATTCTATTCAGATCTTCATACATGCAGAGGACTTTTGAGTCATGCATGGACTCCATACTGCAGATCTACCCTTCCCAAGCCTATTCCCCACGTAAAGTTGCAAACTTTACGTGTAGAGAAGGAGATCTAGGCACCAAACACCATAAACTTAGGGTTTGAGGCAAAGGGGCTCAACAATCAACCCATAGACTGATGCTTTATGATTCTCTAGGCCAAGATACACATAGATCTGAAGTAGCAACTTCAGATCTGGGCTTCTAACTCGAAATGGTTCAAGAACTTGCCCTAAAAGCCCCAAATCCTATGATAAAGGTTGATCTATATGCAAAAGAGGGAAGGTAACGACTCATTACCTTCAAATGCTCTGGAAGACCTCACAAACTCTGGATCTACTGCCAATTCTTGAGTCACCAAATGTGTGCCTTCTTCCTTCTTCCTTCAAATCACCCAAAATGGCAAGAAAACTTGAATGAGCAACAATGGAGGCTTAGGGTTTCTGGTTCTGGACTATAGCGCCGCAACTGAGCCCTAGGAAAGAGAATAAGATGCTTAAATAGGGTACCAAGTCCCGAAATTAGGGTTTCCAAACCCAGACCTGACTCGTTGAGTCCACTTGCCGACTCGCCGAGTCGGTCAATTGCTTTACACCCGGATCCTGCTCCGACTCGCCAAGTTCCTCCCTGGAATCGACGAGTCAACCCTCTTCAACTTAGGGTTTTTCCTTTCTTTTCTTGACCTTTCTGATCTCGGGTGTTACACGTGGCTTCACAAGCTGTAGTACATGTAACTTCAGTGACCGTAATGTTTTTAGAACTCATTGTTTTTCTACACTTCAAAGCATCAAGTTCTTTAATTACATCAGCAAGACTAAGATGATTGAGATCTTTTGTCTTCTTGATGATAGCCACGTTCATATCCCACGATTTCGGAAGTGAATTCAGTAGCTTTTTGTTTATCTGAAACTTAGACAAGAAGATCCCAGCTATATTCATCTCAGTAGTAAGTGTAGTAAATCGCTGCAACTGAGTTTCGAGGGTTTCTCCAAGGATATAATCGAAAATGTTAAAATTTTGTCTTAACATATCCTGACGACTCTCTTTCATGTTTTTAAGTCCCTCGTAGACCTAAAAATCAATTAAAAAGCACAACTAGAAACCAAAATCAAACTTAAAAGTCAACCACTTTGACTACAAGCCTCAAAAGTCAAACACAAAAGTCAAACTTGAAAAGTCAAACCGAAAAGCTAAATTTGAAAATTTAAAAGTCAAACGAGAAAGTCAAAGATTAAAGTCAAAGGTCAAACTTCAAAGTCAAAGTCAATTTTTGAAGACAAAAGTCAAAAATTAAAAACTATTTTTTTTGGTATTATTATTGTTATTATTATTATAATATTTATTATTATTTTTTTTTTGATGAAAAAGGAATTTAAGAATAAAAGAAATTTAATTTTTGGGCAAAAAATGACAATTTTGCGAAACTTGGAACCGAAAAGGAGTGTTTTTGAGTAAAAAATGCGGAGGAAAGGAACAAAGGTGATGCTAGAGGAGTTGGTTAAGGCGCTGGTTGATGAATGGGAGGTAGTGAGTTCGATTCCTAGCCACTCCAAAGTCGCTCCCCTTTTTTATTTGAAGCTGTGAGGTGAGGAAGCGGATGCGAGGACGCTGGCCGCAAACCGAGGACCGAGGTGCGTGGCCGTAAACCACCGAGGCTGAGGTCGCAAACTATGAGCCGCAAACCTCAGGCCGTGAACTCGGAAACGCTAGCCACCGGTCGCAAACTCCGCCACACCCTCGCAGCTTTCGACCAAAAACACCGATTTTTCGACTTTGAAGCTCTAAAACTTGATCAAAAACCTTTTTTTATGAAAAAAAACGAAGAACAAACCCCCCTTATATTTCAGAGATCTATCCAAAAACGCAAGAATATTTCGAAAATAAGATCAAATAATGCTCCAAATCTAACAAAATTGACTGATACAACCAAGCTCTGATACCAATTGTAAGTCCCTAAACTGCCTGTGTATCAATCAGATCCGTTTGATGGTGCGGAATCCCAATCAAACAGATGATGTCAGATAATATAGAAGAGAAGAAGAAGAAGAAGAAGAAGAAGAAGAAGAAGAAGAAGAAGAAGAAGAAGAATATGATGAATCTCAATGTATTGATAAATAGAATGATGATCCGGATACAAGAGATTCAGACACACAAAACATACTTATTCTTCTTTCTCTCTAGACCGTACACTCCTTTGTGTTCATCAATCTCCTCCTCACCCCTAACACCTATATATATATATATATATATATATATATATATATATATATATATATATATATATATATATATATATATATATATATACTAGGGAATATGAACGTGAGTAAAGAGAAAATAGAGAGAAGAACAAGTGTGTTAGTGTGTGTGAATCTCTAGGGGCAGGAAGAAACAACTTCACAGTGAAGAAAAAGACATGTTTTCACTATGGAGCACCTGGACATATTGCCAAAAATTGTCCTAATCGCGCATACGTTCCCTACTATTCACAAGGGTGGCAGAAAGCGCCAAGAGGGAGATACTCCAACAGAAACCCCTCTATGTCACGTTCAGACAATGGTGACCGGAATGCGCAGAAGGCTAAGAATCAATCCCACAAGATCAAGAATCTTAATCCCAAGGGCAAGAAGGAAATGTCAGCCAACAAGCCCAATCCAAGAGATGCTCCCGTAAAGCCAAAGTCAAAGTCATCTCGAAGATCAGCTTCAAGTTCCAAATCAAGTGCTGAGATACCCATTGGGTCGAACAAGAAATGGGTTAAACCTGAATATAGATGGGTACCAAAGGTGAAAACTCCCAAATCTTCTAATGACTCTAATATTTCATCGTCTTTTGTTTGTGATAAGCAGGATATGTCATGGGAGAGAGTAACCTGCATTGATGACAAAGGTCGACTCAGTTTCAAAATGGACTAGGTTCCAAAGACCAACTGATCCCGCTCTATTTCAGAGCAGCTACGGAGGCATATCATCAGACTTCGGTTTGTTGGTATTGGCTGCTCCTGGCATACGATAGGGGAAATCTCTTAACTGTACAACACTCAGAACATTACTTGAGTGTATGTGTCCTTTTGCGAGAAGGGAAGAAAGGAAGGTATCACTCATAGGGTTAGTGCTTAATGATATGAAGAATTTTCGGATCTATTCTGAGATTATGCTTACTTTTCTTAGACCTTCAGAATGCAGATTCAATCGGTGAATTATGGTTTGCGTTTTCTTCTCTATATTCCTGAGTTTTTCTTAAGCTGATTCGCTTTAAAGACTAATTTTTGTTTTAGGATAGTTTAAATTTGCGCATTTACTTTCGTTTCTCTCCTATGCACAAATTTAGGGGGAGAAATAAAAACAAAACAAAAATTATAAAATCTTAATTAAAAAAAAATCCAAAAACATTAGAAAATCAGAAAATCAAAAATATGGTGTTAATGGAATGTGCTTAAGGGAGATGTTTTGGGAAATGAAATTAGCAAGTGATAAAGGGCAATCTGAATCTGCGTAACGTACCTAAGTTGAATCGTCTACGCTCTGATACCAATTGTAAGTCCCTAAACTGCCTGTGGATCAATCAGATCCGTTTGATGGTGTAGAATCCCAATCAAACGGATGATGTCAGATAAAATAGAAGAGAAGAAGAAGAATATGATGAATCTCAATGTATTGATAAATAGAATGATGATCTAGATACAGGAGATTCACACACACAAAACACACTTATTCTTCTTTCTCTTTAGACCGTACACTCCTTCGTGTTCATTAATCTCCTCCTCACCCCTAACACCTATATATATACTAGGGAATATGGGCTTGGTGAACATGGACCATAAATGGGTTTACGGCCGTAAATACAACCGTAAACACGTATACGGCCGTAAACACCAAATTGTTTACGGTCCAAGACACAAAAATACATTTTTCTAGAAAAGTAAAGTATAAACCATATTTTTGACCCAACAGGTGTTAACCCATAAAATTACACTTTGTACCTTACCAAGTCGTTAGTGGAGCGTGTGTGGTTAACCGACACACTAACAAGAACTAGTAAGTGTGGCAAGGGGTAACTTGACCTAATTATAGATCGGTCGAGTTGTGTGACTAACCAGCACATCGATTAGGTGATAAAGTTAAGGGTACCAAGTCAGTTTGTATGGTTATTCACACCTTGTTTGTGATCCTCGGCATCCCAGTCACAAACTTGAGAGGGGACAATCGAGATTAAAACATGCCATTGAAAAGTTAAATGTATCTCAAAAGATCTAGGAGTTTCAAAACCATTAAAACCTAATAATAAAATATTTCGTTCTTATGGTGGAAATCGGTAAATCGTCATTTACCTACCTGCAACTATTTTATAACTTGGATTACGGCATACCTCTTCCAGTTATAAATAGGTTGTTGGATCCTAGCCTTAATATTTCATATTGGGTGTTATATTAAGGACTTTAAATCAACTAACTTGAATTTCTCCCATTATAGATGTCTAGTTTAGACAGCTATGGTCTTCCTAAATCTTTAGGAACAAGCTTCCTAATGAAGATGATATCCCAAATGGCAACCAAGGTGAAAGATCAATCCCTTTGTTGTGCATTAGTGGGACTGGAAATCATACTTCACTTCCTCCACCTCCTCCAATAAATCTCCCTATCCCACAAGTTTCAAGACCTTATAAGTTCTAAGTCACTCAATCCCTATTGGCAAACAAAGTCTATATGTGCTTAGGTCTTGGATATTAAGTCCCATATTGACAAGCCGGGAGAGTCGGGTGTCGAAGTCTCGAGGTAGCTGGCTGTTGACTTGGTTCTTCAGTTACTCCATGATGACAAATCACGACATGACCTATAATGATCTTACCTATTTGCTTGATGATGTTGGATCAGCAATGATTTGGAGCATTGGTAAAGCAAAATTTAATTGGAAGATCAACTTCCCAAACTTCCATGGACATTGACAATGGTAACATTGGAAGTCCAGAAAAAACTTTCTCTTCCCAATTGAAAGGGATTGGCCATAGTCAACTCGGTTGACCAAATGGTAAAGAGAAAGGCTAAGTCTGTGTACCGTTTCCAAAGAGTCGATATGTTTCTGTTGCCAAAGGAAGGGCATTGGTTGCGAAGCTGCCAAATTTACCTAAAAGTCCATAAGGATAGTAAAGTCAAATGTTTGACTCTGCTTTAGGTAAAGTCCATTATCTAACTTTATTAAGTTTCTATTCTGAGATTCTTATTGCATGATGTGACTGGGTCACATATTGATGTTTTAAGAATCAAAGAAGAGTGAAGAAACTTAAAGTAAGTATATGCTGATTCTGATCGTGAAGATGGATTTTGATCGCATGGTTCGGTGATCAGAATTTTGAGTTGTTACTTAAGAGTTATTATATATTGCTTAGGAATAGATAACAACAAGTTTTCCATATGGATTGTAAGGATAAATTTTCCTCAAAGTTTTAAAATAAAAGAAAATGGTTTTGATTTTATTTATTTTAAGTATCCTTACAATGGCATTTGTGAAAAAGGCTATTGCTTATATGTTTCCATTGATAAGCAATACGGGTAAAAGGGTTTGATTCTTTCATTAGCGGTAGTGTCATAATTTACCAAATAAGGAAAGATTCTCATCACCCAAGTTTCAGTTGGATAGAAACTTGGAATCATGCAAGTTGTATTGTGTGATGAATGAGATTTCTATCTTTGGTAAATTAAGACTAATTCGTTGTTCACATTCGCATGTGAGCCAAGCGAAAGACTAAAGGATCGGGTACATTAAGAGGTGCACTATTCAGGTCCACCACAAAGGTTGATAAGATTATTCGTTATGATTTACTAAAGTTTAGTAAATATGGTTATGCTTACAAGTTTAAGTGTATTTCTGAAACATTGGAAAAGTTTCAATGTATGGCAGAATGAATAAGAAGAATCAAATAAGGCAGAAAGATAATAGTTTCTCCAATATGAAGAGATGGGAGAGTACTTGTGTATTTTGTTTTATGATTATCTTAGTGATTATGGAACCATATCACAATTGATCATCTAAGGACACCTTAGTGTGTTTGTTGCCTGAGGAGAGGAATCGTGAATTGTTGAAATGATTAAATCAAAAGATAATTCATACTTCGTGCCAAAAACAAATCCTGGAGTTATACTCCAAGACTGTAACTTGAGTGACATAGTCTTTAGAAAGTTCATAACACTTGTCAAATGTAGAGTAAGATGTTTCCTATTCTTGTACATTTGAGATTGGTAAGTTGTGATGTTTTGGATAAAACAAAGACCAACTAAGACCAATAGTGAGAAGTGTTTAACTTGATAAGAATCCGCACTAGCTCTTGAATATTTGTTTTGTCAAGGAATGGTTCCTGACAAAGAGAAGTATTATATGTCAAGAGGACAGTGGGAGTCTAAAAGATTCTGAGATAGTTTCAAGAACTAATCAAGAGTTTTGTTAAACATTAGCCCATCACTTGAGGTTTGTAACCTATCGTGTTGAAATATTCTTATTTCTGTGTCTATTCCAGTTAAAAGTTGATTATGCTTGTGAGTTCTATGAGTTCTCAATTGTTTACATAACAACCCGGAAGCAATGGTGCATTGTGCTACCAAGTGGCTAGAAATTAAGATTGAACAAGTTCAGTCCATATGAGTTTGGATTTGTCACTAACCTTGTCTTGTGATTATGGTTATGACAAATTGACATGGATAGGAACACATACACCATAAAAATCTAAGTTTCATAAGGAAACTCTTTCACTAAGTAGATTTTGAGTAGATAGCAATTGTGAGAATGACAAAAGGTCTAAACATTATGATTACGGCATACCTCTTCATAATTGTTTAGACACACAAGTGAGATATCTAAGGAAAGGTGTATGGTTTTGATAAAGTATTATCAAAGAAATTGCGTATCAGAAATCTGAACTTTGGTAGAAAAGTCAATAAAGTGTTGGTTTCTAAAAGCCCAGCTGATCTCTGGATACATATCAAAGCTAGTGGGAGCATAAGTGTTATGATAGTAAGATAATAATCATTATGCTAGTGGGAGCATGATTATTATGTTAAGTGTTGCAAGTAAGCAATATTAATTATAGAAAACAAAAGTTTCAATTCGCCTTGAAAAAGTTGTTTTGCTATAATTAAGGGAGAGGATTTTATACTTCACTCCAATTCTACAAGCTTAGATTGAGAATTTAATCTACTTTAGTCAAGAATATATATGAATGTTATGCTGGAATGGTTCAACATAAAGAAATTCTATATATGTTGCGTTCTCAAAATTCGATTATGATTACGGCATCCCTCTTCATAGTTCAAATTATGAAAACATGGCAAATAAAAAATTTTATAGCATAAATCATGTCCCATATGCTTTGGGTATAGGTTTGATTACATGTGCTATAATATTCATCCATTCTAAATTTTCCAAATGCCTAGGGCATTAAGATGGAAAAAGGAATAGAACAGGAAATGACTAAAATGATTAAGGAAAGTTGGTGGGGACAATCTGAGGTTTACCAAAGATTGGTTGCTCATGGACAATTAGAAGTATAGAGTAAGGACCATATTGACATATTTTGAAAAGAGGCAACTCTTGTTCAGAAGTGATGGTCAAAATGGTAATATGGAATTGTCTTCATAGGTGGAAGTTATTCTTTGAATATGTGTAAGATTAAAGAACTTAATGCTAAGAAGGATGTTTAAAGGAATGTACTTTGAATTTGAGACTTCATTTCCATGGAATTGTTTTCCATTGGAATACTTTGTAATGTTTGTTGCCAAGTCTTTGTGACTTCTGTGCATAGTCATTACAAGGGGATCATTGCATATAAGTTTAGAATCTAACAAATTACAGTAAATGGCAAGAGTTTGGTATTCTTGCATTTACAACAAGGATTGGAATTGTGAAATGAGCATCATTGGAATTGTAACGACCCGTTTCCGGTATGTTAATTAACTTGATTTTAGGCTAAGTTTTATGAGGGACTCGGCGAGTTCTAGCCTGACTCGCCGAGTCGGGTCGCACATCATGGGCACGCGGGAGCCGGCGACTCGGCGAGTCCATATCATGGACTCGGCGAGTCCGTCCGTCTGGGTGAAACCCTAACTCCCCGGGTTTGCCCCCTATTTAAACCCCATTATAGCCTCCATCTCGTCACTTTCCCCCCCCTGAGAGCACTGTGAGAAACCCTAGACCTCCATTGGTGAGCCTTATATGTGATCTTGTCCCATTTTGTGAAGGAGTGAAGAAGGAGAAGAAGAAGGAAGCAAGGAAACGTGTTCTAGTGCCAAGATCCAAGGTCAAGGGTGAACTTATTGAGGTATTTTCGGAGTTCCCTCCTGGTTTCATGCTTAAACTTCCATTAGAGCTCTTTTAAGGGCTATTTGATGCTTGTTCCAAGCTTTATGCTTGCTTGAATGTGTTGTTAAGCCGAAATATCTTTAGATCTGAGTGTTGGGGTGTTGTAGAGTCCAGATCCACTGCCTTTTTGGGGTTACATTGCATGTTAGCCATGGATCTACCCTTATTGTGCATATTTTAGTCTTATTTCCCTCAATCATGTAGTTGTGCACGTAAAGTTGGAAACTTTACATGGTAAAACAGCTTATTGGACCCAGATCTATCATTTGCATGTGTTGGATTTAAGAGAAATCGAGTAAAAATGTGTTGCATGGCGGCGACTCGGCGAGTCGGAAGAACGACTCGACGAGTCCGGTCGCGAGTCCCGAGTTCTTCAGTTCCTTCAGTGTCGAGTGGACGAGGTGAGTTAGAGAGTGGACTCAGCGAGTTAAGAGTAGACTCAGTGATGGAGGGACTCGGCGAGTTTGTTCATACAACTCGGCGAGTCCAAGGCAATCTTCTTGAGGATCAAGAACAACTCGTCGAGTCTGTTCATCTGACTCGGCGAGTCGGATGAAGATCATCTGAGTTCTTGGATCCAGAGGGTACTCGTCGAGTCGATGCCACACTCGACGAGTAACAGCATGTAAGAGTTAAGCGGAGAGTCTAGGACTCGGCGAGTCGGATATCCCGACTCGGCGAGTCAGCCCTGAGTAAGTCAACGTTGACCGGGGGTAAAAGAGTCATTTTACCCTGAGTGTAGTGCTAGTGATTGATTGAGTGTGTTATGGATTTGTAGCCGAGGAGATTCAGGAGCAGTAGCCGTTAGCTTTCCGAGCCGCACTCTCATCCGCTAGCTTACGAGGTGAGTTTCCTTCCCGTAGGGACGGGTCTAAGGCCACAATGCCGGCCCGTCCAGTTAATAGTAGTTTCCGGACTTCGGTCCGATGTAGTAGTTAGTATGTTTGATGCCTTCGTGGTTCAGACATGTTTTATGTGCTATGTGTATGTGTTTATGTTCCGGGCCACGGCCCGATGCAGTATGCAGTATAAATTGTTATGATATGCTATGCTATGTGCAGTCAGTCCCGGACCTCGGTCCGATGCAGGGGACACAGTCCCAGTTAGTTCCGGACTTCGGTCCGATGCAGTCAGTTCCGGACTCCGGTCCGATGCAGTTAGTTCCGGACTTCGGTCCGATGCAGTCAGTTCCGGACTCCGGTCCGATGCAGTTAGTTCCGGACTTCGGTCCGATGCAGTCAGTTCCGGACTTCGGTCCGATGCAGTTAGTTCCGGACTTCGGTCCGATGCAGGGGACAAGGTCCCAGTCAGTTCCGGACTTCGGTCCGATGCAGTTTTCCGGGTCCCGACCCGATGCAGTGGGCAAGGCCCAATATGTGTTTATATGTTGTTGTATGGTATGTGGTAAGTTGGGGGAGCTCACTAAGCTTCGTGCTTACAGTTTCAGTTTTGGTTTCAGGTACTTCCGCAAGCAAAGGGAAGAGCTCTGGATGACGGCATCGCACACACCACCGTTTCAGCTTTAGTTTGGATTTGATCTAGTTGTTGTTTTGGATATAGCATGTTACATTTTCCGCACAGTACTTTGTTATCTTTTGGGACATATCACGCATGGTTTATTTATATGATACTCTGATTATAGTTTTGATGGTATTAAAAACGAAATTTTTGGGTCGTATTTTTGGATCGTTTCAGGAATATTGTCAATTGATCTATTTAACAAAGAGAGGACTATATGTAAATTGGAAAAACATATTGTACATGCTTGGAGCATGGGACAACTAATGTTTTAATTCAACCATAAAGTTGATTAATCGAAACATAAATAATGAGTAATCAATATGGTTCTTAAATAAAAGGTGTTTTTATTTACACTCAAAGTGTTGGGGCCATATAAGATTAGTATTATTCTCGTGTTTCACTTTGCATGTTTTGACTTCTAGAATAATTATGTTATGGTATATATCATATTATTCAAACCATCCATAGTCAGTCATATGTTGGAAGTAGATATGAATCAAGACTGTCATGAATTAGGCTTGTATGATTTGTCTAAAGTGCTTTAGACAATGCAATGGTTGCTACAACATTCATTAGTACTCATAAGGGTTGAGTATTGGATTCAACCCATGCTCACTTGCATCACTTCATGGAATTTATCTCGAGTGATCGTGAGACGGTAATATCATATAAATCTTCAAACCTAGAGATATGAGTTGTTGACTATGAGTTGGTTATTCATTGATTGTACGAAAACGCATTGGAAACTCGATGTTATAAAACGTGCCTTTGTTAATAATTCAACAAGTAGTTTGTACAAGCATATCAGTCGAAGTTTATCTGTTCCTTCTAGAAATAGAAGTGATATCTTGTCCCCTCGATGATTTGGTTTTGACTTATGTACCGGGCTCGGTCAAAACCTAATTGATGTGTTCAATTTAGTTCTATGTCGAAACAAATCAGAGATCGAGAAACAAATGCAGGACAATAAGTAAGACCAAGTTCCATGTGTTTGTCCGGCTGATATCTTGAGAGCAGAGGATTATATGATCACTTATCTTAAATGACGTATCATCATCATCTCAGTTCCGAGAGACTTTGAAAGAGCTATGATTGCTAGTCGGATTTTGAAGTCATATTTGCAAATATAGTTATTAGACTTATCCAAGTGGGAGACTGTTGGATATAGTGTCTAAGTCCACTTGTGATTATTAATATATTATAAGTTCTAATATATTAATAATATTATTGTTTAATTAGTATTGGTCAAGTATTAATCTAGTATTAATTTGGTGATCAAAGTGAGACTAATTAAATATATAGGGTTGATTATGATTAATCATCAATTCTTTTATGGTGGATTAATGATCCATGGTTTATGGGTTTGGTTATAACCATATAGAGCTCCATGGATAGTCCATGGGAGTTACAAACCCATGGGTCATGAGAAATGAAGAGTCATGACAAGTAGGGTTTACATTTGTAACTCCTAATTATGACACACTATAAAAGAAACCCTATATCATGCAAAATCGGACTAAGGGTATTCATAAGAGGGCATAACCGATTTTTGAGGCTAAGTGACATTCTTTCAAGTTATTCCAAGTTTGTAGTGTTGTGTGAAACATTTGAGGAACAACATTTGGGGTGCTAGGCTCACAAAGTCTTGAAGAAATCCAAGCAACAACAAGGTATGTATTTCTACTAGTTTTTATGTTTTATGTAATCCCCATGCCATGCTAGTTAGGAAATAACCTTGAAAAATAAATTTTCATGTATATACAGAAAACATAGATTCAAGGTTATTAGGGTTGCATGTACACTTAGGAAGTGTTAGAATGCTCAAAACCTATCAAGGAGATGATAAGATGTATGCTTGGTTAACTGGAGGTTAAAGCATGGGCATTTGGTGGGTAATACGTGGAATACTGCTATTTTATTGGAAATGTGTAGGAAATCAAATCCTAAAGTCAACTTTCCTTGTCTTATCCTCATCCTTAACTGCAAACCCTTTAAAATATCCTAGTATGACTGAAATCACATGTGATTTTGGTCATAGACTTGACTTTACTTTTTGATTTCGGTCCTAGGCCTTTTCCCATGATGATTTCGGCCTTAGTGAATCCTTAGGGTGTGTTTTTGTCCTTAGTGGGCTTGTTTGGGGTTGATTTCAGTTTTAATGTTTCCTAGACATTGTGATTTCGATTTTAAGTAATATAGACCAAAAGGATGATGGCCTTAAAACTTGAGAATTCAAGGTCCTTGCATAAATACAAGTTGTTATGTTAAAACTATTTGATTCTTGTTTGACTTGCATTGATTTTCAAGGTTTATTTCAACATAAATTTCCAAGTACATATTATCTTTAGTCATAAAAATGGTGCCCTCTTGGCTTTCAAATAAATTTATTGCATCAAGTTACATAAATATACATTAGGGATACACTCATACACAAGGCCCTTTAGACTTGGTTTGACTCAAAGTCTTCTAGTTGTCACAACAAATTTGATATAAACTGTAATTACTTTTGGTCTTGTGTTTTATTATTTTTAGAAAGTCATGATTGTGTTTTACTAAATGCCTAGGTGTAAGACCTGTGTATAACATAAGTTGATTAAAAAAAAGATTAAACATCAAAGTGTAAATAATAAGTGTTTTTCAAAATAAATTTTGAAATAAAGAATGAAGAAACGTATTAATTACAATTTAATATCACGTTTATTACATTTAATACTTTATATATATAAATATATATATATATATATATATATATATATATATATATATATTATATGTTTTTTTAATTTTAAAATTTGAAAAAAAAATCAAGAAATTTACATGTAGATATTATTTATTCAAAAAATATCACAAAATAACAAGTCTTAAAACTAATGAGAGATTGACGTGTGACAAAATAGATATTCTTTTATTATAGTAGATATTTATTGAAAATGCTTACCATTATTTAACAAAACATGTGTAAGGCCAAAAACACATTTTGAACAAATATTTATTTTTGACATTGTTTCTCATTTAGAATCCTTTTTTATTATGCATTTTCATATATATATATATATATATATATATATATATATATATATATATATATATATATATATATATATATATATATATATAAAACTGTCATTGCAAAGACTTAAACATTTGCAAGAATTTGAGAACTCCTATTTGTATCATTTTTCAAAAACAAGATCACCTTTGGACTCATAGATTTGCGTCTAAGATAAATCTATGTAAAAAAAACAAAGATTTGACGATCTTTTTTTTTACGAAATGTGCATATATGCACATTTGAATGTTCATATATACGCATGTATGCACATTTAATGTTTTTTTCAAAAAAAAATACAAAATCAACACAAGAATGAGACTCCAATACCAACGTTTAAGAGAACCACAACTCGAAAATGTAAAAAACATAGGAAACATAAATATGAATGTATGCACATTTATATGTGCATATATGCACATTTCCAAAAAAAAAGATGTTTGTTAAATCATTTTTTGGACCGTGGATCACTCGTAGATGAAGCTCTTGGAGTCCAATGGTGTGCTGGGTTTTTGAAAATTGATGAGCAGAATAGGAGTTTTCGAGTTTTTACAAATCTTTAAGTTCTCAATGGAACTTACTTCTCTCTCTCTCTCTCTCTCTATATATATATATATATATATATATATATATATATATATATATATGTATATATATAACTTACTTATTAACTAATTAAATAAATTAATATGCTGTTAAACTGGGGAAGTTAGTTTAAATCTACACCACATTCATCTTCATAATCTTGCTGTCAGCATTGACCACCACCAAGTTTTCCATAACACTACTTCTGGTTATAATCAAATTCATCAGCTTTGATCTGCCCTCTCTTTAGGTATATATCTAGATAGTCAACAACCCCCATCATCTTTATTGTTTACCACATCACCCTCACACAAACACCAATATCTCATCATCACAATCCTATAACAGTTGCACATCATTTATGTTACAATTATCCGTTGTAACTTGTGAAAAAGAAGTAAACAAAGAGTGTTTGTTTGATGCAGCGCAAAAAAACAACACAAAGATAACCAAGAATGAACCTGTTGATTCTAAAAGAATAGCCAGGACAATCTCTTCAAAACCACGTTGATTTTACGAATACCGTGGGATTGGCTTCAAAATCTGGGTTAAGACATAGAATTTGGGAGACAATCGAAAGTTCATAAAATTGATGATCGACCATCCAAATTACATCAAAAATAGTTAAATGAGAAGCAAAAATTAAAATGAAACCCTAAAAGTCCATGGGACAAATACAAACCCAAAAACAAAACCCAAAAATTAAGGAAAAATAACAAAATTTTTCATAACTCCATTTAGAAAGCGATTTCTTGACTCAAAAATGGGTAAGTACCCTTCGTGGACTTATCTAGACGTGCTCCTTGCTCCAAGCTTCGATTTGATTGGTTGTAGGCCCAAAACGGAGATTCGTAGCCAAAGTTATGACCATTTCCGTGAAGCCCCTTTAGTCACACGATCGTGGGCCTCTAGGAACGCAAGGGCCCGATCCTCCACACTAGGGCCCGCATCACCATTCCTTGTCTAAACATGGCTTCAATGTTAATATGCAATGCACATGTGCGTATAAATAAATCAGCATTCAGATAATTGGGACCTATTCCTTCAGTCATGTGAAGGGATGCTGTTCTGAACACTTGAGGATCACCCCCACTTCATACATCTTCTTTGAACTTCAAAAATTTAAATACACATGAAATAACTAATAAACAAAGTTAGTATTTCATCAAATATACATTCATTAGTTGATGTTTATTGAGAATTACCAAAGTCTTGTAGAGATGATGTCTTTCGCAGATTCTGACCCTACTATTACATTAACCCGACTCAAAATCTCTATTGGAAGATCATCTAACGAACGACAACTTGTATTCGACATTCTACTTACAAAATACATATTGGGGTAGTTGATTTCAATTTTTTTAAAATAAATTAGGCGTAATTGTGAAAAACAGTGTAACAGGGTATGGAAAAAAAACTTACTTTATGATCCTCGGGTTGCGAGGACTGAATACATGAGTCACTATTATCGGATAAAATCGATTTTAAGAACGATTACCCTTCGACGATTTGGGGGGGTTTAAGTGTTCGTCTGCAGTTTTATCGTCGGGAAGATTTGTGATGTTCTGAGTGGTTGAAGAACTGAAACGACGACATGACATCAAAGACATCATGGCACGTAAATGATATAGATTGCAAAAAGACCAAAGTGCCCTTGAAATCATTCCAAATATGTGATAAATAAGGGTAGTTATGTCAAAACACATTATTCAAACATTATAACCTTTTATGGGTGAAAGTGGAACTTTGACTAGTTAAATAAAAAGATTGAAGGTAGTAGGATTCGAACCCGCGAATTCCGGAAAGAAGAAAGACGCTTCATCCGGCTGAACTAATGTACCATATATTTCTTAAAATTGTATAACTTTAATATTATGTATTCATAATTACAGATTATAGAAAATTATAGAAACGTTATTATACTTATTATCACAAAATAACAACCTCAACAATTTTATACAAAATTCACCCTGATTCATTAAAGTAACATACACTAAGCTAACTTATGTTTCTCACAATTGAATAACTTTAATATTATCTTCATTAATGTGGATTCGAGTTAATACATTGTATTTAAAGTAATTATATATGTAAAATATAATATAACCACTAATATATATATATATATATATATATATATATATATATATATATATATATATATATAAACTTGACCAAGTTAGGAATAGTAAATTTTTGTTGACTCTCATTTTGCCACACGACTTTCCAAACTTTTACTCTTTTAGTCCCTTATTAACAACACAACATATTTACTAATCAAGTAACAACATCAAGTAATTACTTATCAAGTAAATTACTATATATTCATATTTTAAACCAAAAGAATGTACATATCATTAATTGTCATAATATGAAAGTACATATCAACAAACTACTCATAAATGATCCCAAACTCCCTAGCAAACCTAACGAAACAAGCATCCCACAAACAAATGTCACACCTAAACACCCATTTCTATCCATTCACAAAAGGGTTTGACACACTAATCACAAACTTATGCATTACACAAGTTCTATAGAAGCCATGAAAGTGTACATGTTTCCTCTCCTCCCTATTTAAGTGGAGACGAACCTTGGAATAAGTTGCTCTATGACTCCACGTACCTTTTGTTCTGCGGTAAGCGTTGTTCAACATGTCCAAAGCTTCCTGCTTCCTATGCCTCCCTTCTGCCATCAGCATCATTCCCAGGACAAATGTTGAATCTGAATGTCCCAATGCAGATGCTTCT
The DNA here is from genome assembly GCF_002870075.4 of Lactuca sativa. Lineage (NCBI taxonomy): Eukaryota > Viridiplantae > Streptophyta > Magnoliopsida > Asterales > Asteraceae > Lactuca > Lactuca sativa. Next base: position 10,182,831 of record NC_056623.2, read on the forward strand.
TTAAGCATCGTTTTCCCTTCCTGATCAGCTTCCAAGAAAAATAACTTCATCAGAAAAAATACATTAAACACATAATTTCTAGTTAAAGTAATGCAAAACAAGAAACAAATTAATTAATACTATGCATATATATAACAACGTACCAATCCATCCCTGAACAGAATATTTGGGTTTCTCATCTCTTTGCATTTGTTGACAACTGCATGTTAGACCACCTATGAAACGGTAATCCATCTACTTGCATGCATCTGTTTGTATACTTCATCATTTTTTCCTTCCTTGTTGAAGATTCTGCTTCTGCAAACGAAACACAATATTGGCCCCAAAATGTAAGGACAAATCAAATAAACTAGTGCAATAGAAGGATCGAAGACAAAACATACACACTCTTCATCTTGAAAGCGTCAACTGCTAAATTTTTTCATCAGTAGACTATTATCTTCTCAATCAATTCCAATGGCATGCATGTCTGTTAGCGATTTGCTTTGATTTCTTGGTTGCATCTTCGAAGAAGTACTGGCCTCCATAATATTATTCCTTGACTAAGATAACGATTCTGCAAAAATGATTTCAGGGTTTTTTGACTGTCGGATTTTGAAATTGGGGTTGTTTGCAAGTGACTGAAATAAGACTGAAAAACTGAAACGACGTGTTTCGTCGGAAAAATTATGGCGCCTAGAAGTTGTTGACTATAAAATTACCAAATTGTCCTCATACATACAATGACTCAAATTTGATTTATAAGGGTAGTTTTGTCAAAAATCATAATTAAAAGAAAAATCAATCTATTTTAATACACAATCGACACAATTGATATATGCCTTTTTAATCTAGCAATTACCACATTTTCCCATCACAACCATGACCCATATGTCATCCATGGGTTACCATCACCCATATGTCATCCATGGGTGTTACCATGCATTATAAACAGCTATCATATTGACCAAATGATCCATATGTCATCCATGGGTATACCATGACACTATAAACAACTACCATGTTGACCAATGACCCGTATATCAAACATGGATATGCCATGACACTATAAGCAACTACCATGTTGACTAATGACCCGTATATCATCCATGGGTATACCATGACACTATAAGCAACTACCATGCTGACCGAATGACCCATATGTCATCTATGGGTATACCATGACACTATATGCAACTACCATGTTGACCAATGGCCCGTATGTCATCAATAGGTATACCATGACACTATAAGGAACTAACATGATGACCAATGACCCGTATATAATCTATGGGTATACCTTGACACTATAAGCAACTACCATATTGACCAAATGACCCATATGTCATCCATGGGTATACCATGACACTATAAGCAACTATTATATTGACTAAACGACCCATCTATCATCCATGGGTATACAATGACACTATAAGAGACTACCATGTTGATCAATGAACATATGTCATCCATGGGTATACCATGACACTATAAGCAACTACCATGTGACCAATGACCTGTACATTATCCAGGGCCAGTCCAGACGGTGGGCATCCCGGGCGACCGTTCAGGGCCTACATCTCTAGGGGGCCCAAAATTTGTGGGGTATGTAATGCATATATATATATATATATATATATATATATATATATATATAATTATTACCTGAATGATTTTTAGGGTTTAAAGTTGGTTTAAACTCAAACTAGCTCAAAAAATAAACAATTTGGTTTGCTTGTTATTGCTATTTGAACACGTTTATAGTGAAGAATAAATGATATCATTTTTTGAATCTTTACTATATTTGTCTTTAGGGACCCTTTTTTTCTTTTCGCCCTGGGCCCTATATACGTTTAGACCGGCCCTGACGTCATCCATGGGTATACCATGACACTATAAGAAACTACCATGTTGACCAATGACTCGTATGACAAACAGGGGTATACCATGACACTATAAGCAACTACCATATTGACCAAATGACCCATATATCATCCATAGATATACCATGACACTATAAGCAACTACCATATTGACCAAATGACCCATATGTCATCCATGGGTATACCATGACACTATAAGCAACTACCGTGTTGAACAATGACCCGTATGTCATCCATAGGTATACCATGACACTATAAGCAACTAACATGCTGACCAATGACCCGTATGTAATCCATGGGTATACAATAACACTATAAGCAACTACCATGTTGACCAAATGACCCATATGTCATCCATGGGTATACCATGACACTATAAGCAACTACCATATTGAGCAATGACCTGTATGTCATCCATGGGTATACCGTAACACTATAAGCAACTACCATATTAACCAAATAACCCATAGATCATCCATAGGTATACCATGACATTATAAGCAACTACCATATTGACCAAATGACCTATCTGTCATCCATGGGTATATCATGACACTATAAGAAACTACCATGTTGACCATGGATGACAGATAGATCATTTGGTGTGAAGCCATTACACTATAAGAAACCCGCACATCATTCAAATCGTTTATAATTTGAAATTAGAATTATGTTATGAACACCTCGTTAGTCTATGTTTCTTGATGTTATATATATATATATATATATATATATATATATATATATATATATATATATATATATATATTTGGAACTACTTTAATAAAATTGAATTACTAAATATTTAGCGCTAATTGGCATAATTCAAATTTTTTATTAGCGGAGCTTCAAAATATTTCGCAATTCCTTTCCCTCCAAGCTACACACGTTTATGCTGCGTATTAGGATAAGTTTACTGATTAGAAATATGGTTTAGATTTTCTGTAAACATCATCTCCAGTGGCTAATTCATGGAAGTCTTTGTTTATAACGTTTGTGCACTGACTTTAGCGATATAGGTTGTCACTCATCTAAAATTTATTTTTATTTAATTTACTATTGTCGTGATCGTCGTTTCTTGTTCTCTGATCATCTTCATGTATATTATCATCTTAAATTACAAGTAAATTGGTTTTGATTGTTTTCAATATATAGTTTGTATGCGTAGTAATGCCTTTATCTATAATTTATTTTTATTGTTTGTTTGTTCTCTCTGTTCATCAGTAGTTTATCATCTTTAATACATTGGTATTGACTATACTTTTTTGTTTGTTTTTAAGCAAAAAAGATGTCGAACTTGAAAGCAAAAGGAGCATTCGGTGTGAAGCCAACTAAATTCATTTCACCACAGGTTTTGAACCGCAACAGGACTACAACTGCAAAATTCATAAGTAGACAATTACAAGAAGAAGAAATCGACTTCCCAATACCAACAACCACATCCAATGCACCTATAACATCTACCACCAAAACCCATAAACCTAAATTATTAACACCAACCATGACTACCACTTCCTTGGCATCACTTACAACATCCACATCATCCTCAACAAATACATCCAAAAGTTCAAAAACTGGAACAATACAATCCTCAACACTTACATCAATAACCTAAACTTCAACGCCTACATCATATAAACCATCCTCAACACCGACATCAACTACGACATCATTAACACATGTATCTACTACCACAACCTCAAAACCTGCATCTAGACTACCATCCTCCACAACTACAGTAATTACCACATCCTCCTTAAGTAAAGGAACTACCACATCCTCAACATATACATCTATCCCAACACCTACCCCAGAATATACCCCATCAACAACACTTATCCCAGAATCTACCCCATCACCAACACAACCAATCATGAATGGATCTGTAGTGGAAAGTGTAGAAGGTGAAAACAATTCCTCTGAAGATTATGGACCAGATGGACGTTTAACTATTCATGTTTGGAAGAAAAAAAATGTGAGTTATACCAATCATATCTTACTAATTTTTCTATGTATAACCTTTTGGTTTACACGTACATATCAATTCAAAACCTAACCCATCACATGATTACTTGCAAGCTCATGCCACCAGGCCCTTGTGCACACTTTATTAGTCGGTTCTTTTTACAAAGAGTAGATCCACAAGGGTACGCTTGGGGAAAAGTAAGCAAAGAAATGCACAAATTATATTAGGAGGAGTTTCAGGTAGTTAACTATATGTGATAAATTGTTGTTTTGTAAACATTTACATTTAAACTTATGTTTCTATTGTGAATGTGTAGAAAAAATGTTGTTAGATGAAACAATAGACTCGCTGGTGAGGCAAGCTTGGGTAAGGAAAGCGGCACAAAGTTATGGTCAATATCTCTTCAACATGCGAAGCCCAAAAAGAAACAAACATGGCTTTAAACCAACTCATATTCCACAGGAAGTATGGAACTCCTGGCAATTAAAATGGAATACAGATGAATACAAGCTAAAATCTGAGCAGAACAAGGAAAATAGGCGTAACGGTGTGGCTGATAGAGTAGCAAAACCTACACATAATGTTAGATTTGCTAGTCATTTGAAGATAACTTCTGATCTGGTAACTTTTTTTAATGGTACATCGTATCAATGTTTATATATGTTTATCTGTATATTTGACATTTTATGGTATTTATGCAAAAGAGGAAATTAAGACGTGATCCACCCTATAGTTAATTTTTCTGTATACACACACGAAGAATCACGATGGAGTCACTTTCACAAATGAAAAAGATACATAAATTCATTCATTCAAGTGTTAAACTTTTATATTGTAGCTAGTCCATAATATCATTCATAACTTTGATATCTTTTAACTTATATTATTTTTATTTTGTGGGCGGCCTATACAGAAAAATGGGAAAAGTGAGAAACTGAAGGTGTTGAATTTGAAGAGGACAAACTATTTTATGATATTGGTGGTCATGACAAAAAAAAATCTTTATGGATTAGGCTCTTTTGTAAAGGCGGTTCCCAATAGGAACAATAAAACAAATGTATCTTACATTCTGAAAAAAATGATGAAATAGAAGAAATGAGGGAGCTTCTTGGTAAACAAAATGAGCAAAACGAAAGTTTAAAGAAATGATGAAGGCCCAACAAGAAGAAAACAAAGCAAGGGTAAGGCATCTTAAAAAACAACTTCAAACGACATTGAATGTTATTAATGTCTTTACAAAAACAGCAACACTAAGCTAGTAGGTCAAAAAGTGTATTGATATGTGTTTATTGCAGAGTATTTATTTTAGATTAGTAACTTTCTTTTTTCCATGTAATAAATAATTATTGTATTATTTTATGATATAATGGTTTTCATTTTTTTTTTTGTTATTTTTGTTTTTCATATATTACTACAAAATAATATGGATCTAATTTATAAATCAATTATCCATCTTGTCCATATGGAATATGATATATATAATATGCACCACGAAAATTGCTAGGGTTCATGACCACGAAATTTGCTAAGAAGTCATCAAATGGAATTTGCTAGGGATTCATCATGATGGAATTTGCTAGGGAATCACCGTAACGAAATTTACTAGGGAATGACCACCACGAATTTTACTAGGGACTCACCACCACAGAATTCACTAGGGAATCATCACAACAGATTTTGCTTGGGATTAACTACAACGGAACTTGTGATGGAATAACTACCACAGAATTTGTGATTGAATCCTACAACGGAATACACGACGGAATACCATCTACCGTGGATTTCATTCCGTTGTTACAATTACGACGAAATGATTGTTCCCTTGCAAACGTTCGCTACGAGGTTTTTTGGGACGGAACTCGGTCGTCGCAATTTCTGTCGCTATTCGTCCTTCCCAACCGAATTTCAGCTTTTCGCAACGGAATCCTTCCCTAGCAAAATCGCATTTTCCTTGTAGTGATTGATCCATCTTATATATATATATATATATATATATATATATATATATATATATATATATATATATATATATATATATATATATATATATATATATATATATATATATATTCATTTGAAACCATGTTAATTTTGTTAGATCGTGAGATGCAATCTAAAAATAATTTTAAAATGCAAAATAAAAGGAAAAATCCAAAAAAAAAAATTAATTATTATTTTCGTCATTTTCTTTACCTAAAAACATAAAAAGTAATTACTTTTTTTTATGAAAAATACATGAAATATTCTGATAGAATATTACATTGTAAATAATCCAATATGATTTTTTGAATGTTAGAATATTCTAATATTCTAGTAGATTTGTCAGATATATAAAATATTTTATATGATTTTATACAAATTATAATTATTTTATTTTATTTTTTGGTATATTTTACAGCTATATTACAATCAACAACAATTAGTTATATATTCCTAATAGAATATACAACTAAGAAACTTAATATTCACAGTAGAATAAACATTTAATACACACACTTTGTTATGCATGTATGTTGAAATAAAAACACTGTGAGGATGAGAATACTATATGAACCATGTCAATCGTTGTTGATTATATTTGGTGTTTCATCAAACGAAGAATAATAAAAATATCCCAGATGATTAGATTGATAGATACTATAAGTATCTAAATGGTATATATTTTTCATCAATTAATCACAATGTTCCCAGTTCGTAGAATTTATAAGGAATATAATCTCAAACTTAAACTACAAAACTTACTTATATATTATCTGTTCATGTATTTAGAATCCATTGTGAAAATGGAATAATTTGGTGGCGTGCCTAATTTGGTGTATCATGTTCAATGAGGAATAAATAGAAAATCCAAATGAAGATGTGAATTACAGTGGTTTGTGAAGGACCAAAGTGGTAGAGGTATTCGTACGGCACAAATGTGAATCGTGAAACATGGAATCTCATTAGTTAGGGTGAGGGAGGGGACCAAAGCAGCGATCAGTTTGAGTCAAATTTGGACGCCATTCTCCATTTCTTGTTTCTATTTGAGGTCCATTTCATTGTTTCATATTTGTAGATGTGTTGATATTTACTAATTTATATAAAGAAACATGGCAAACATATGTATAGCTGTTTATTTTATATTAAAATGATTACAACATTGTAAATCGTTTTATATAAAAAATGTATTGCGTTTTAAGACTGTAATTTTAAACATCTTTAATGCATCGGTATATTAATTAAATTAAAAGAACTCCAATAATTGTTGACAAGTGATTGCAATATATATTGGATCGGCATAAAACTAAGGTTTTTATTAGAGCCCGTAATCTCAATTTGAACTCCATTCCAACCAAATAATTAGCGGTTTAGGTTGAGATTTCAACCAATTTAGTTTATCGAATCAAACCCTCTAACCATTTTAATTATATGGGTTGTATTGGTTAAGGTTGAAATTATAGACCTGATATCAAGTTGTTAACCCGTTAAATTATATTTAAATATTTTTCATTTCTATGTATTTAGTACTACTATTTAATTATCTTTTAATATTTTAATACATTTGGAAATAAAATAGAAATATACGTGAATACATACCCTTACTCACTAACATCGGTTACTTCTTGGACATAAGTTACTTCTCGAAGAACTCATCAAATTGATATCCAACACTTTCCCGAATGGTTAAGGACATGTTAGTCGTCCATATCACAACAATAATATTTGAATTTACTTTTAGCACAGATAGTAGGATACTTGATGTTTATGGAAGTTCTTTGAAATCTTATGCAGAGACATCGATTTGTCCAAGTGATTGGGTCTATGGATAAGATTAGCTTTAAATCTTTAATTTCTTGTATAACCATGTATTCTTTGTAATTAATAATTAACCAGAAGGATCCCCATGTTTCACGGCGGGCAAGAGTGTTGCAGGATGTACATGTTCATTCAATTTTTGTCATTCTTTGTTGATAGGACAAGGTTCCGTAGGGGCAATAGTGCCCTTTTGCTTTTTTGCTTTTGGCTCACTCGGATTGCCCATGTTTGGTAGAAACTCGCCACCACTTCCTGAAATTTTATAAAAAAAAAAAAAAAAAAAAAGTAAAAAATCAAAGGCTTAAGTATAAGAAATAACAATATACTTTTATTTATTTGTTTACTATAGCCTTAGTCTACTACTTTCACTCCTTCCTATTACAATATTGCAACATTATACTTTGAAGAATCTGTGAAATTGTAGCTATGGCATCCACATATAAAGAAAATTTTCACGTTATAATTGGATAGATTTCTTTGAAAAGGTTTAACGACATATACATATATATAATTTCTTTAATTGTGTGTGTGCAAAATGTATTTGTTTTTTAATCTAAGAAATCACATTTTGTTTAAAGTCAATGTATATATGGGCAAACTTGAACATGACTAACAGCCATGAGAAGTCCTACAAGTTGACCCTAACCACACTCCCATCAAGGCTACATAAATCTATGCTTATTTTACATTCTTTCCCTCCAATCTCCCCACTTGTAAAAGATCCAGATAATGATAGGATTTCAAATCTTCCCTAAATGCAACAAATAACAACCTACTTTCTTTTATTTGTTTATTATATCATCATACATTCATTCTTCCCATTACAACATTCTACTTTTAGTTTTTTTCCTTATTAACTCATTGTGCTTTTCAACATCTTATTATTAAGGAATCGTACTTTAATAAATTCTACAAGACTATTGTTGGATTAGGTGTCTAAGCTCATAACTAAGATTGATATACATACTTGAATTGATAGTAATACAGTCTTTTTGGATTGCCCTCAAACCTAGCAATTGGACATGAAACTTTTAGAGAGAGAGAGAGAGAAAGAGATTGATTTATTATGTGATTAAAAAATTGAAACAAATATTTTATTAATGTATTATGAAAACAATATATTAATTAAAAAAACTATTATTTAATTAATAATTGATCAAAAGTTAATTAGAATTAATTTTGGGATTAATGAAATTAATTAAAAGTGTGAGGTTTAAAGTGCAATTGTTCAATAGTTGAAGAAAATGCTCCAGAACCTTCCAACCCTAGGGATGGACGGTTTTGAGAGGATATTCTAGGGTTTCTAGAATATCCCATGTGGATAAATACGAAATGTTTTACATACTAGATTTGAAATATTAATTTAATATTCAAATCAGGATTATCTAGGGTTTCCTGTGCCATTATATAAAGACCCTTAGTCCTCTTATTTTCGGCCACTCCTTCTCCTTAATAGATAGCGGAAAATACTACTCTCCTCTCTCCTCTTTCTTAAGCCTCCTTCTTGTTAGCTTGGATGTGAACCATTAGACTCACAATAATTATGTTGCTTGCTTCCAAGAGATTTACAAGTGAAGGATTCTTGTTCTTTACTATAATAACAATAAGGGATGTAATCCTAAACCTTTCTTTGGTATTTTCAAAAATATCCTAGGGTTTCTATGGTTTATTATTTGATGTTTTTAGTTATAGGTTCAATAGTGAAAACTTAGATCCTTTAGGTTGCATATGAACTTAAGGGTTTTAAGTTTATCTGGTTTACCTAGGATTGTTTACTATTTGGATAAAACCGAATTGTCCAATTGGACAATTTGGATCAGATTATTTGGTTCGGATATTCGGATTTTTGGATTGGTTATTAGCAAAACCAAATTATTATTTTGGATTTCGAATTGGTTTTGGTTTATAAAATAAAAACCGAATAGTCCAAAAAAACCCGAATTGCAATTTATTATTTTGTTATTCTTAATATATATCTTTAATAATTTATAAATTTACTAAATTATTCTTTTAGTATATTAAAAATTTTCATCTATTATAATACTTTAATATGTACTTCTTATCAAAAAAAATTGTCTATAAAATAGTAAACTATAATATATTTTTCTTGATAGTTATTTATAAGTTTTAATTCACAACTAATTAAACAATATTTTTTTAGTTTATATTATAGAGTAACTTAATACTAAAGTTATATATTTGTTGAACTGTCTTGATTCTTGAAAACCGAATTGTAAAAACTGATCCAACCGAATTATAATTTGGTTAGATCGGATTAGATTTGAATTTAGTTTGGACTATTTGGATCTACGTTTTGAAAACCGAAGTTAATTTGGATTCACTTGATTAGATCAGATTAAACCGATCTATCTAAACGAACACCCCTAGGTTTACCTAATTCCTATCAGTAGTAACAGAGCTAATTTGTTTTCAATTAAATTGCTATAATTGTTGAATTTGATCAATTAGAGTTTATAGAAATTAAACTCTAAAAGGCTAAGAATTCAATTAGGGTTAGGGTTTTAGAAACCCTGGCCTTCCTCCCCAAGATTTTCGAAAATGGCTAGGTTGTTAGGGTTTCCTATTTTAGATAATTATTAATTTAATTTGATTCAAAAGAATAATTATAAAATTGGATAACTCATACACCCTAATTTTAGAAAATTAGAGGGTTGGGATTAAGATTAAATTATTTGATTATTTAATTAGTTAATCCTTATTTGATATAATATATTTAATTAATTGTTAATTAATAGATAAATATTAAATCAATTTTTTGGTTTGTTTTAAATTTAAATTAATTGATCATTAATTTTCGAATTTTAAAATTAAATAAACCTAGAATTTTGAAAAATTTAAAATACACCTTATATATTATTATTATTATTATTATTATTATTATTATTATTATTATTATTATTAATTGTTAATATATTATATGTATAAGAAGCAGTCAATCAAATCGCTAGTACGCCTCATTCACGAAGCTAGTCTGTAAAGGGGTATAAGGAAACTACCTATAAAATGGTAGTTAAATGAGCGTCCACTCAACCACCACTTCCTGGATTAGTGGAGGGTTGTTAGCAGAATGGATTTTATAGAACAACTAAATCTCCTTAAAACTATAATGTTATTAAAAGTACTGGAACCTTTTATTTAAAATCCCAAATCTAGTTACTTTAGGAAAGATGGGAATTAGTATGCTAACGCATGAAATTGCACATTGCACTTTATAAGTCGATAGTAGAGTGTGTGTGGTTAACCAACACCTAATAGGGACTAATAAAGATTTGTAATGGGTATCTCATAAATTATCATTGTTGATGGAGCGTGTGTGGTTACCGACATGTTAATTGGGATGATAAATGGCAATGAGGTTACCAAGCACATTTGCATGGTTATTCACATCTTGTTTGTGATACTCGATATACTAGTCACAAATAAAAGAGCATAATATGAGATTAAACATGTCATTGAATAGTTTCAATGAATCTCAAAAAACCTAGGAATTGAATTTCACTTAATTTCATTTGTTTTCTGGTGGAATTGGTAAATCGCCATTTACATACCCTTACAAAATTTACAATTAGATTACAGCATCCCTTTTCTAAGTTGTGAATTATATAGTTGAGTCTAAACCTTAGTATTATATTTTGGGTTACTATATTAAGAATTATTCTTATCTAACTAAAACTACCTTCTTTTTATAGATATCAACCTCTGCTGATGCTTCTGCTCCCTCATCCTCTTCCCATCACAACTTCTCTTACTCTCCATATGCTCCAAAGTTATATTGGATGGTACCAATTCCAATGATTGTATGTAAAATATAAAGATGGTTCTTCGATTCGAGAATAAATAGTATGTCCTCGAGAAAGAACTTGTTGAAGTCGAAGAGGCCAAAGCTACCCTTGAAGAATATACCTCCTACCAAAAGCATTACGATCGATGCAACAAAAGTTGCTTGCATCATGGTCGCCACTATGACCCCTGGGGTGCAGAGATTTTATGAGGATTACTGGCCTTATGAGATGAACAAGGACATTTTGGAAAAAATTTCACAATTGATCTCATCAAGAAAAGTACGAAGTGGTGAAAGCCATAATGACATGCAAGATGAAAGAGGGAGAATATGTATGTAGCCACATACAGAGAATGCAATGATACGTGGAGCACCTTGTTAGGATCAGTTCATTCTAACCTATCATTTGAACAACATTGAGACCACCTTGGCTCCATTACACAAGCTATTGCAGACCGCTAAGGCAGGAATGAAGGGTAAGAACTCAAACCCGAATCCTGCTAGTGCTCCTATTTTTGCCATTGGTCAAGGAAAGGGGAAGAAGAGGAAAGATCCTCCTAAATAGAAATGGAAAGGAAAATCTCATGCTAGATCGTCAAGAAATGGACCCAATGGAAAATCTAGTTCTAACATTCCTCACAGTTCTTATCCTAAAGAGGCCATTTGCTTTTACTTCAACAACAAAGGGCATTGGAAACGAAGCTTGTCAAAGTATCTGCTAAACATGAAGGATGGCAAAGTGAAGCCATCTTCTATAGGTATATACATTAATTTATCTAACAACTCATCATCTTCTCGTTCTCGGGTCCTTGATACAGGATGTGGTTTTCACATTTGTTCTGATTTGTAGGGCCTACGAAAAAGTGAGGAGGTGGAGCATGGAAGAATGAACCTTATCATGGGGAATATGCGATCTTCTCCAGTTACCAAGATTGGAGTTTATAGTCTAGTGCTTAGTAGTGGTGTTAGTTTGGATTTAATAAATTGTTGCTACTTGTCAGAAATGACACATAACATTATTTCATTTCATGCATTATTCAGACAAGGTTTTAGATATTCTTTTGATGTTTTGAATAGTTCTATTTCAGTTTATAAAGATGGTGTTTTTATATTTGAAGCTTTACCTTATAATAGTGTGTATGAAACTGTAACGTGTGTTGACAATTTAGGCAATAGTGCATTTCATATTGATTTGTCTAATGGTGTAAACAAAGTGTGATTATGGCGTTATCGGCTTGGACACAGTAACAAGAAACGCATCGCCCGACTCCAAAGGGATGGAGTGTTGGATTAACTTGACCTAATGTCAGATGATACATGCGAATCTTGTCTTTTGGGAAAGATGACGGAATCACCTTTCACGGGATCTAGTGAAAGAGGTGAAGGTTTGTTGGTTCTCATACATACAAATGTGTGTGGACCCTTCAGATCATCCACAAGGGATGCTAACGATTCTATGTGAATTTTATAGATAATTATAGAAAATATGATTAGATCTACTTAATCAAGAATAAGTCAAAAACCTTTGAAAAGCTCAAAGAGTTTAGACATGAAGTTGAGAATCAATTGGGTAAGAAGATACATATACTTAGATCCGACAGAAGCAGAGAGTATCTTAGTACCGAGTTCAATGACGATCTAAAGGAATGTGGAATAGTTTTACAATTGAGTCCTAGGAAAACACAATTGAATGTTGTGGATGAGAGGCGTAATCGGACATTATTAGACATGGTTCATTCGATGATGACTCGTTTTTCTCTTCCTATTCACTTTTGGGGGTATGCCTTAGAGACATCTGCCCACATCCTCAATCCTGTCCCTATAAAGAAGGTTGCCAAAAACCTCACGAGATATGGACAAAGAAAGTTTCATCGTTAGCACATATCAAAGTATGGGGTTGTGAAACTTTCGTTAGACGAGAGACTCATGAAAAGCTAGCAGCTAGAAGTGAGAAATGTATTTTCATCGATTACCTAAAGTAGTCATTTGGATATTTTTCTACAAACCTAGTGAGAACATGGTTTTTCTAGCACAAAGATGAGTCTTTTGAGAGAGAGAGGGGGGGAGAGAAAGAGAGGGAGAGAGAGAGAGAGAGAGAAAGAGAGAGAGAGAGAGCTCATATTCAAAGAGGACAATAACACTACCATTGACCTTGAAGAAATTCAAGAGTCAACCAGTGAAGGAACCTTAGATGATACTAGCACTCAACAAGACAGAGAGGTTCATGTTGAACCAATAGACAAGTCATTACCTCTTAGGCGTTCCAGTAGAGTTAACATGCCACTTGAGTTTTATGCCTTCCATATTACTACAGACGGTGATACATTTGTCAGTGATAGGACACTGATAAATTTGGATGAGCCGGCTAGTTACAAGGAAGCAATGGCAAGCCCTGAGGCTGCTAAATGGAAAAAGACAATGGATAGTGAGATCAAGTCCATGTATAACAACCAAGTTTGGAATTTGGTTGATAATGTACCAGGTCGAAAGACAGTTGGGTGCAAATGGATCTTCAAAAAGAATACCAACATGTACGGAAAGGTACACACTTTCAAGGCTCGATTGGTTGCAAAGGGTTTCACTTAAACCCTGGGGGTTGATTATGATGAGACCTTCTCACCAGTAGCCAATATAAAATCTATTAGTATAATGCTCGCCATAGCTGCCTTTCACGACTATGCTATTTGGCAGATGGATGTGAAAACCACTTTCCTTTACAGGAAGTTGGTTGAAGATGTTTACATGAGTCAGCCAGAGGGTTTTGTTGATGAAAAGTTTCCAAATAGAGTGTGTAAGCTTGAGAAATCCATTTATTGATTGAAACATGCAACTCACAGTTGGAATCTTTGCTTCCATGAGAAAGTCAAAGTGTTTGGTTTTTCTATGAATAAAGATGTTTCCCGTGTGTATATCAAGGCTAGTAGGAGTATAGTGACTTTTCATGTGTTGTATGTCGATGACATACTGCTCATGGGAAACGACATTCCAACTTTGTAAGAAATTAAGTCTTGGCTTGAAAAGTGTTTAGCCGTGAAAGACCTTGGAGAAGCAGCCTGTATTCTCAGGATAAGAATCTTAAGAAATAGAAAGAAAAGACTAATTGGACATAGTCAAAGTACATACTTGGAAAAGGTAATAAAGCGTTTTAGTATGGAAAATTCCAAGAAAGGAGAGTTACCTATCTGGAGCAATACCAAATTGAGTAAGACTCAAAGCCCTAGTACGGATGAAGAGATAGTTGTATGAGTCGGGTACCTTACGCTTCGACTATTCGATCATGTATGCTATGACATGTAATCACCCTAATGTGTTCTTTTTCTTGATCATGGTTAGTTGCTATCAGGGAAATCCCGATAAAGCACATTAGACAACGGTTAAGAACATTCTCAAATATTTGCGGAGGATGAAGGACATGCTTCTAGTCCTTAGTGGTAGTGATACGTTGAGAGTAAGTGCGTATAGTGACGCCAACTTTCAGATAGATACATACAACTTTTGTTCTCAGTCAGGTTGGGTGTTCATTTTAAACGGTGGAGTCGTTAACTTGGAAGAGTTCCAAACAGGACACAATGGTCGATTCAACATGCGAATCAGAGTACACAGCTGAAAGAGAAGCATCAAAGGAAGTGGGTTGACTGAAGAACTTCATCGGTGACCTTGGAGTTGTTCCAACCATTTAAGAGCCAATGGAACTTTTCTGCAATAATAAAGGATCAGTTGCCTTGTCTAAGGAACAAGGAGATCATGGAAAGTCTAGACATATCGACAGAAAGTACCGTTACATTAGACATAGAGTAGAAGAAGGTCACTTCTTCGTGAAGAGGGTATCATCAGAAGAGAATCATGTAGATCCTTTAATGAAGACTCCGCGTAGGGTCAAGCACAGTCAGCATGTTAGGAGCATTGGTCTGAGAGATGGTCTTAGTTTTAGTAGTTAGATATTTAGTTCGAAACTTGTAACAAAATAAATGTAATTGATTTTTGGTGATTAAATAATGGAGAATTATTTCTGAGTTTGTTTAAACCTTTTATCGATTATTTATTCTCCTGCTTCGTTTTGCATGTTTTACTTCTTGAATAATATGATTATTCAACATTCCAAAGTCGGTCATACTTTTGGAATTAAGCAGTGAATTAAGATTGTCATGACTTGGATTGTAGATTATCTAGAGGGCCATCTTTTGTTAAAGATATTATTTTAGATGTGACATCCTGAAAAGGCAAATGATAATTATTCGTAATGAAATTACCCATTTATAATATATTTTAAACATCATTCGAGTTTAAGGTTCGGTGTTTGGGAAATGTAAATTTAGGTGTGTGTATATATCAACAAATTTTCAAACCCACAACACATTAGGAAAATTAAACCAAAAAAAGATGTTACTTAACATAAAAAGTCGGAATTGATTGAATAAATGAGAGACATTGATACTCCTAACTTTTTTCTTGATATTCATACATGACTTAGTGACTACTCATCCATGTTCCATGGACAAACATATCAATACCTTTATTATTAGAGATATGATCATTAGTCATTACGCTTTCAGACTCTCATTTCACAAGCTCTAGATATCATGGATTCAACTAATTTTGAAAAGAAAAACATTTTAACACTTCAATTTATGACAATTTTTTTAAAAAAAAGAGGATCTTATTTTCCTAAAATCATATATCAAATGGTACTATGTGGAAGAGCTAAAAAGCAACAATATAAACATAAACATCACACATTTCATCAATAGTAATATGAATTATTAATCTTTTATGTTCATCTTTTATCATATGTAACAAAAAGGGCTATAGAACACACCCATATGGTCTCTAATTCCATACTGTTTATAAACATAAAATTATAACAACAAACCCATATAGCAAACCAAATAAATAAGTAACCGGCTAAGATCAAGTATAATGTCCTAATATGGAAAAAAAATTAAGAATCCATATTATATCAAGGTAAGTTCCTCAAAACTAAAAAGTCTATATAAGTTATATCATCAAAATAATAATCATTTTTCGTTGCCGGAGATAGGTATACTTTTCAAATCAAAATATCCTAGTGAAAAAAATGAAACACAATGGTATCAATAAGTATAATCTCCAAAATTGCGTCTTAGTAAAACAGAAATAATGATAGAAAATTTTAACAAAAAAAGGGAAGTCGGACGTTTCAAAAACAACCACATAAAAATACTTTTTTTTTTTTTTTTTTTTTTGCATTCAGCACTAATTTTAAATAAAAAAGAATCTTGTGTACGACGATCTAAGGGTGAAAAATAACAACATATTCTACTCTTATCACCAACTTGAACCGATTCAAGAGAAAGCTAGCCAAGTTAGTAAGTTAAAATTGATGGATATTTTACTCTTATTACAATATTTAGGATGTACTTTATTTTACCTGTAATGGCATGGTACTTGCAATTATTTACCCATAATTGCAGTATGTAACATACTTTGCTAGGATAGTGAATGGGATACTTTGCTAGGATAGTGAATGGGATGTCCCATTCGGCAAGGAAACTTTTGTACTACAAATTCATATATGTACTCAATAGAAAGTGTTGTCTTCAAAACCAATGTTATATATCAGTGCAATTAAAATTTGGTTGTAACACTTAATAAGCTTAAGGAAGGATTTATCAAATAGTTTAAGGAATAAACCAACAATAGGAAATATTCCTCTTTCTTACCCTTGAAATCATGAAGTGAACCATAAAGGGTAGCAGTTCACCGTAACCATAAGTTTACAACCATATGACTAGTATATATATATATATATATATATATATATATATATATATATATATATATATATATATATATATATATATATATATATATATATATATATATATATATATATATATATAAGGTTAGGTTATTTTGTTTTCATTATCTATTGTGTGCATATATGATTGATTCTGGACCAATCATTTTAGTTATTTTAAGAAAGTAATTAATGCATATTACATGTTGAAGATATAATGGATGTTAATTACATCTTCAGCATTTAATATGCATTAATTACTTTCTTAAAATAACTAAAATGTTTGGTCCAGAATCAATCATACATGCATAAAATAGATAGTGAAAACATTTGAACCTAACTATATATATATATATATATATATATATATATATATATATATATATATATATAGAGAGAGAGAGAGAGAGAGAGAGAGTTAGGTTCAAATGTTTTCACTATCTATTGTGTGCATGTATGATTGATTCTGGACCAAACATTATATATATATATATATATATATATATATATATATATATATATATATATAGAAGTAGATTCCATGGAAAATGAATAACTAGGGCAACATATGTTGAAGTCAATAATCAAGTGACATGTGTCCATTTCTTTATTCATAAGTAATGTATTATGGAAGCTATTTATATAGTTACTCAAAAGTGATGTGTTGTTATTTTTTCATTGATTCCAACACGTGTAGCCCTAATAATTTTTCCATATAACTCTTCCCTATATATATATATATATATATATATATATATATATATATATATATATATATATATATATGTGTGTGTGTGTGTGTGTGTGTGTGTGTGTGTGTGTGTGGAAAAGTTCAAATCGAGAACCATTATTAATCAAGGAATCATGGAACCAATCCAAAGCGTCGAAATTTAAAGCGGTCAACTGCAAAAGGAAGGATTGTAGACTTTTACAATGGACACATGCACCAGATTATAACAAAGCACACTTCCTTTTTTTCGTTTAAACTTTTTTTAGGCCATGTTTTTATCGAAAAAAAACGAGTATACCGTTGTTCACGATTTTTCGTCCTCTTTCCAAAGAGATCCATGATGATATATAAAAAACGAACCTTTTTTTCAAAAAAAATCCACTTCATTTTCTTTGTTGAAAAGTTAAGGTCTATTTTTTTATAGAAAAAAATAATAAATATATCAAAATTCATGTATTTTTATACTTTTTAAATATAGATTCATATTCGAGTAAAAAAACTATGTTTCAGTTCAGATTCACATTGTGAACTTTCTCAGATTTATAATGTACGTAATACTAAGTCAGATTCACAGTGTGAATCTGAACTGATCGAGCTTTTTCACATTGTGAATGTTCAAATTTGAAATATTTACAGTTTAGATTCACAGTGTCAATCTACACTAATTGACTTTTTTTTTTTTTTTTTTTTTTTTTTTTTTTTTTAACTTTCTTAGATTCATAGTGTGTATAATAATAAGTCAGATTCACAATGTGAATCTGAACTAGTCGAGATTTTTCACATTGTGAATGTTGAAAATTGAAATATTTACAGTTTAGATTCACAGTGTGAATTTACACTGTTCGATTTTTTTTTCTCGGTGTTGATGTTTACTAATAGAGTACAAAAAATTCATATTTTTGGTATAATTTGTTTTTTTTTTAAATAAACTTAAACATTAAAAAGAAACTAACAAAATGAAGTGGGTTTTTTTCGAAAAAAAAAATTGATGTTTATATATCAATATGGATCTCTATGGAAAGATGACGAAAAATCGAGAACAACGGTATATTCAGTTTTTTTTTTTTTTTGATAAAAATTGTGGCCTAAAATAAATTTAAATGAAAAAAACAGGTGAGTATTTTGATAAAGAGATGGATTTTTTGGTATAATCTGGTGTGTGTGTGTGTGTCCAATATAAAAGTGTACATCCATTTCCTTGGGCGTTGATCATTATGATTTCCGACACTCACGATTGGTTCTTTCTTAATTATGGTTCTCTATTGGTTCTAATATATATATATATATATATATATATATATATATAGAGAGAGAGAGAGAGAGAGGGAGAGAGGAAGGATCATTTGAGAACCTATAGTTTCCAAGAACCTGAGAACCAAACAAGGACCGTTAGACCAAAATAAAAAAGGGTCAAGATGATCTATGGCATTTTTGTAAATAATTAAGGAAAATAAGACACGGGGGTAAAGAAACTGAAATGAATCAAGGACATTTTAGGAATTATCTTAATTCCCTTATTACACCTCTTATTTATGTCTCTCTCTCCCCTTCTTTCACGTCATCTTCTTCGCCGTCTTCCGTCTCCGTCCCTCCTCTCTTGATCGATCACTTCTACCTCTGCAACTAGTACAAATCCACCGTCATTCATCTCCAAATCATCGATGAATAATCCACGATCCAAGAGATTGATTCTGATCGTGTTCATCTATGATTGCATAAGTGTTCATCGAAAGCCTAATTCGTTTGGTGGTGGATCAACTAGGTACTCGTGACAAGCTGACAAATCTTTTCTCTAATTTTCCATCTTCACCTTCATCGTCTGCAATGGCACAAAATTGTCAGGCCATCTGTCTCTATTCTAGATTTACATTTTGAATTTGAAAATGTATCTTAAGAAATTGTTATACTTCATATGTAATCGGTTTTGCTACTGAATGCTAACTAGGTTTGACATCTAAAACATCAAAATTCAGCTTTTTCTTTGGGACAGATGTTGCAGTTTACATGTTCTGCGCTTTTCAAGGGTAAAAAGTGAAGTATATTTTCATAAACACTTCCATCTTTACTAGGAAATTGAATGGTTAGAAGATTTGAAATTTATGTTGGAAAGTAAAAACTAGTTTTGTTGATTGTGTAGATGTGGTAGGATCAGCAATAGGAGTGACGATATTTTCAGCTATGCTAGCTTCGTGGGCCCTCACCTTCACCATCAGAGGTGAACGTCTTTTTGGGCATACATGGGATGAACTGGTAATGTATAATGTTGCTGACAGATATGGTTTGACAGGTTGGATTTAGTGATTGGAATTGGAATTGTAAAGTCTGGAATGGAATTAGAGAAGCAAGTATTTAAATTTCATCTTGTTGGTGTGACGATATTGTGTTATTTCAAACACTAATGAAATTGGATTCAAACAGTGGCCCTTTTAGGATGATTAAATTCAAATTTCAAGTCAATGTATGTAGGAATGATGTTATTCACACTACACAGTTTTGGTTGTGTTTTATGTTTCATTTCCTGTAGCTTCATTGAGAGTTTGTTTTTAGGATAATGCAGAGAATTTAGAGATGTAACATTTCTATTAATAAAAAATGGGGAAGTCTCCTGAAAGTGGATCAAGACTGTGTTTTTTGGGAAGAAGTCATCAAAATTTAATCTCTCAAAAGTAAGAAAAAGGTTACTTTTAGTACATCACTTGTCTGTTCTCTTAGTATGTGATCCTGATGTCATCTAATTTTTGCAGGATGCTACTTCAGAAATAACAGTATCCATCACTGGTAAAACACCATCAAACAATTTTGGTGTTGGTTCAATGATCATCTCAAGTCCAGTGCGCCCTGTAATTTATTCAAGTGATCATACAGAACTTGAAAAGACCTCAAGTGCTAACTTAATAACCGATTCACCTGAAAATGATAATGCAAATGATTATATAGAACTTGTATAATTGATTGTTGCAATTAAACCCTAGAGTAAATGATGAGTTTGATAAATGATAATGCAAATAGGAGCACAACAACCAAGGTATATGAATATCATTGTTATAATCTTTTTATTTTAAAAAAATGCAGAATCTTTACAAACATTCTAATATTTATATTATTTTTTGGACATAAACTAATTATATAGTGCACTAATAATCACCATCTGCTTCTTTAGTATTCTATATTTCAATTTGTGTTTTGGAATTTAGCAAATCTCATATCGTTATAGAAAAAAATCACATGTAATTCACATATGGATCATATGTGATTCACATGTAAATCATAAGTGAATCACACATAAGTTACATATGATTCATATGTAAATAACATGTAATTCACATGTAAATCAGAAGTGATTCACATGTGAATCACAAGTGATTCATATATAAATCACATGTAATTCACATATAAAATCACATGTAAATCACAAATGAATCCCATATGAGTTACATATGAATCACAAGTGATTCACATATGAATTACATGTGATTCACATGTAAATCACATGTGAATCACAAAAGAATTACATGTGATTCACATGTAAATAACATGTAACTCACATATGAATTACATGTGATTCACATGTAAATCATATGTAATTCACATATGAATCACATGTAAATCTTATATGATATATATGGATGTGCATTTTTGTGAGTGTTCTTGCATTAATCAAATTTTTTTAATTTTCTTGTAGATTTTGAAGAATTTGTGGAAAACATTGAAGAGGTGAAAAGTGATAAATTGAAGAAAATATGAAAATCTTGATATGACGAAATGATAACATTGTGAATCTTCATAGCATTTTTTATTTTTTATATTTTATTTTGTATCGAATAAAATACTAGTACTATTATGTTTATAGATTGATTAATAAAAATGAGATTTTCTATGATTTACTTACGAATATTATAGTATAAGAAATATGCATATATTCATTTGAAAAAATTATGAATATATGCACCTAAAATGTTGATTTTTTTTTTTTTTTTTTTTTTTTTTTGTTAAAAAAAATTAGAGTTTTTTTTTTAAATATTCTAGTTTTTTATATATAAATTTAGTGATTTTTAAAAATTTATATATTTTTTTTAAAAAAATGTAGCTTTATTAAAAAATATTGCAGTTTTTTTTTTTAAAAAAATGCATTTTTTTAAAAAAAGTTGCACTTTTTTTTGAAAAAAATTGCAGTATTTTAGAAAAAAAAATATAGTGTTTTTGAAAAAATTACAGTTTTTTTTTTAAATTCATGTTTTATTAAAAAATATGCATGTTTTTTAAATATAGTTTTTTTTTTCCAAAAAATTTGCAGTTTAAAAAAAATCAATTTTTTTTTAAAAATTTATGCTTTCCAAAAAAGTTAAAAAAATTTCAGTTTAAAAAAAACGAAAATTATTTCTTTTTTATAAAAAAAATCCAATTTTTTTAGAATGTTAATTTGAGTGTTTTTTATTAATATTTCCAATAATACAAAAAATTAAGTGAGATTGGTATGATGACGATCATACTCTTAATGATTTGATTTTAATCCAACGCTCCACCTTTAGTTCTTAAGTTCTCGGAAAACTATGAGTTTTCAACCGATCTCAATTATATATATATAGCTTAGGTTATTTTGTTTCTAGTAAATATTGTGTGGCAGAATGCACATACCTAGACCATTGGATGAAATATAATCAAGGGTCATGATCTAAGGGTCTATGATAGTAGAATAGGGTAGCATATACCATATAATCACACAAATTTTAGCATAAGGGCATTTTAGTCAATTAACCTATATTAAAAAAGGAAATTTCCGTATTTTTAGGGATAATTAATTCCTTTATTTTTAAAAAAACTGAATATTTTAAAGTAATTCAAAATTAAAAATCTGATTTTATTCTGTCAGAATGATAGAATGTTAGCAATAAACTAGTAAATATATTTTTCGATTTTATTCTGTCAGAATGACAGAATGACAACCATAAACTTGTAAATACATTTTGAAAGAATACACAAAATCAATTCTTGAACTAATAATATACCAAATAATTACATTGTATGATTGTGATTCATTGAATAATAACAAACATTATGAAAGAATAACAAGTATAATTCTTAAAAAATAACAACATTCTTAAACAATGAGTGATCATTCTTTAGTTCATTCTTCAAGCCTTTCCCATCAGGTCTTCAAGCCATTTCTATCAGAAATTCATTGCCAAGTAATTCGTATTGATACACTTGTAACAACTGCACATTAAACATACAAATAATTAACTACAATTCTATCAGAATACAGCAATAATATTCTAACAGAATAAACTATTCTTGCAGAATGGTTTTGAATATTCTTAAAGAATTAACTACAACCATAGCCATAAACCATCATTCTTCTCTTATACTTTCAAACATATGCAATTCAACAATTATTATTATTATTATTATTATTATTGCTCCTTATAAAAAGAACATGCCAATTAAACATGTTACCTTGTTCAAAAGGGCAACGAGCAGGGTCTTCACCAAAATATAATGTCAATGCATCAACATTTCTACCCTGCAACACAAACACTATAAAATAATACAAAATAATATATATATATATATATATATATATATATATGTATATGTATATGTATATATATATATATATATATATATATATATATATATATATATATATATAAGTTTAATTCAAATGGTTGTTCTTGATTCTTACGACCACAGAATACAAATTTGTTACGGACCCCACTTCCAACTCAACAATGCTGATAAACTGATTCGGTGTCTAACAATGCAACAAAAAGAAATATTTGCATCAGATTGTAGTTTTATATAAAAAAATCGAATTAGAAGAAATTGAGTAAAATATTTGTGTATTTACTTTATGAAAAACTTCATAGACAGGGCCATCGTTTGCTGAAGCATCTAGTTCCTGTCTGACCTTTTCAAGACCCTTAATAATGGCCTGCATTTCTTCTGCTGAAGACTTCAATTGTATCTGCAAACAAGAAAATCCTTTCATTTATCATTTTCTTTAAATAAATCTTTTATTTTTGAGATTTTTTTTCTTATTGGCATTTCGTCGAACAGTTGGAATGCATGATATGTATCCAACATCAGTTATTAGGCAGCAAAGAATTGAAACATCTCAAATTCATGCAATTAAAAAGACTAATTACAACCCTACAGATCTTTATTCAACAACATACTTTTGATAGATCCACCTAAGCAACTTGCGAGAAAATGTAAATTTGAAACAAACAAAGTAGTCGTTATACAAGAGAGCCAATTGCAGGAGTAACCCAATGAAAATGGTAATAATCAAATCATATACATGTATTCTGTTGTTCTACTAGAGAGCCAATTGCAGGAGCTGATAAATGGAGAAACAAGGAAACGGTGGCTGGAATGAGACGCCAGAGCTTCTTCGCTTGGTGAGAGAGACTCAAGGCGTACGATGTTACCCCTTGAAGTTGGAGGATTCAACTTGGTTTAAGTGTGCACTCGATTTAAGTAGGCTAATCTCAGGGATGACCTAATTTGCCAATAGAGGGATTAAATTGAAATTAGGGATGGGAGGAGAGGAAATCAGTGATGGTCGGCTGGTAGAGGAACAACATTGAAGTTGCCGATTGAGGTGAGGCTACAGGTTTTTTAGGGCGATCGTTTGAAGATAAAGAGGGGAGTGTAACAGCCCGGATTTCCAGGTATCTTTTATGTTTCCAATTTTGATGTTTTGTGAGTGGACTCGGCGAGGTGAGGCTACAGGTTTTTTAGGGCGATCGTTTGAAGATAAAGAGGGGAGTGTAACAGCCGTCATTTGTGCTCACCAGTCCTTTGAGTGAAACCCTAACGAGTGTGAGCGTTTGGAGCAAAGTAGGAGGCCATTATTGATCTTGGAGGTGTCATCTTGCAAGGGAAAGGGAGGATCAGCTAAGGGAAAGCAAGAGGAGCCACTTTATGAGAGTTTGGAGTCCAGAACATCACATTTGAGGTACTATCTTCGAGCTATCCTCTGCTATGTTGATGTTTATATTGATTTAGGGTTTATTGAACCCTTTTATGGCTAGATCTAGTGCCTCCTTGGTCCCTTAAGCGATTTAGATTATAGATATGGACCCTTAGAGGTCCAGAGTGTCCCTTTGCCCAAGCTTTTTGTGAATCAATGGGGGTTTTGGATTGGAATCCTTATGCCTTAGGTCAAAATACCATTTATGAGCCATGGGGTGTGTTATGAACACCAAGATAAGGACTTTACGTGATGAATCAGTCTAGGAAGGCCAGATCTATGAATTGTTGGAGCAGATCTGACCTTAGAAGCAAGTTGGAGTGGTTGCATGGCATGGACTCGCCGAGTCCGACGAACAAACTCGGCGAGTAGCTTGAAGATTGCCCTTAGAATGGTCCTGCCGAGTTATGGGTTGACTCAGTGAGTCAGGGCGAGTTAGAGTTGAGTCGGGGTGGCCCCGCGATTCTTCCAGGTGGAACTCGTCGAGTCAGGGGGAGTACTCGACGTGTCAAAAGGGAATCCTAGAGAGTTGGTGAAAACGTCTAGACTCGCCGAGTCGCCCTAGTGCACTCGCCGAGTCCGGTCAAAGTTGACCGTTGACCGTTGACCGTTGACCAAGAGTTGACTAGTGTTGACTTAAAAAGGGTAGTCAACCTTAGTGGTAAAAGTGTTAATAAGAGACGTATGATGTTATAGGGAGATTGTAGCTCGGAGGATCGAGCACGAGTGATTTCGGAATTTGCTAGCTATCGATATTCACGAGGTGAGTCTTCTCACTATACTGTACCCGGAAGGGTTTTGACTGTGTGACCGGAAGGTCGGATATGGTATGAGACATATGTGTTATATGTGATAAGTTAATTGTTATATGTGCTATGTATGATATGCTTGATATGGGCCGGAAGGCATTATGTTATGGGCCGGAAGGCGAATATGTTATGGGCCGGAAGGCGTTGTAATGTGGACTGTAAGGTTGGCGTGGGTAGGACCGGAAGGTTTACCCAGCAGGGACGGAAGTCCCCTGAGACACATGGACCGGAAGGTCAGGGCCTGGAAAGGCGTATGTGCGTAAGTTGTATTTTGGGGAACTCACCAAGCATTTATGCTTACAGTTGTTGTGTATGTGTTTCAGGTACTAGCGAGGACCGTGGGAAGGCGCCGGCGTGATCCGTACACACTGAAGGAGGACTTATGATCTTGGGATTTATATGATTTGTATTATGACATGACACGTCGGATATTTATGCCTTGTTTTGGATGAAAATACATTTTTAGAAATGAAAATTTTGTTTTAAAATTTCCGTTGTTACAGGGAGAAAACTAGGTTTTAGGAAGTTAATGAATTACCATAATTAAACATGCAAAGATTACTATAATACCCTTACATGATTTATTGAAAGATTTATTATTTCCTTAATTCTCATTGGTGCATACATGCACACAATAGTTGCTAAAAACATTTGAACCTCTCTCTCTCTCTCTATATATACATATATATATATATATATATATATATATATATATATATATACAAAACTTCAAAAATGGTCCCTGTGGTTTCCAAAAATATCAAGTTTAGTCCCTAAGTTCAAAAAACCTCACAGATGGTCCCTGTAATTTCAAAACTTTTAATTTTTAGTCCTTCCGCCTAACTCCATCAGCTTTCTACCGTTAATTGAGGGGTATTTTCGTCATTTCAATATTCGGGGACCATTTATGAGGTTTTCTCTTATCATCTTAATTTTTTATTAAATAAAAAAGAAAAAATTAAAGAAATTTGATCTCTCTCTCTCTCATACACACACACATAAACACACACACACACACACTCTCTCTCTCCCCCCATTGCTTTGAGACTTGTACAATACTTATTCTTATAGCTTCATCTTCCCCAAAAGCCAAACCAACTTTGACCTTGAATAATCATCGTATCCATCAGATTGGGCAAGGAACAGACGAACGAAAGGCAGATCGATGGGAGGTCCGGTGCGGCTGGGAAATCACGAGGAGGGAAAAGGGTGTCTGTCGAGACCGATAACCCCTTGTTGGTTTACGCTTCTTCATTGACCGGGAAAGGGAAGAAGGAACACGAATGGAAGCAGTCAAAATGGTGGTCTAATGGTTAAATAGATCGCAAGAAGGGAGTCGATCTCTAGAAAACTCCCCTTGGCTCTTCTCTCGTCGTCGGCGATCATAAATCGAGGGGAATGGGAAACACTGGATCGAATGGAGAAAGCAGAATGGAAGCAGAGGTGGTTCGGTGGGGGGTTTGGACAATCGCCAAAATGAAGGAAGAAAATGAAGGCAACTTATGATGTTGGGTGACTCTTACAGCAAGGGGTTGCTCCGGTAGCCTCCTTGGTCGTTCCTTCTCTGTTCCATTAGAAAAACACGAGGGATGAAAAGAAGGAAACAACGAAGTATCAACAAAGGGAAGCAGCGATCCTCAAGGGTGTTTGGTTGTTTCCGATCAACAGGAGGAGGGTTGGAGGAGGGTTGTCTCCATTTCGTCTTTTGGCTGCTCCAGTGACTAAAACGGAGAACCCGTTTCTTGATTCTGTGAATGATTTCATTGGGGTTGCTAATCGATTTCATGCATGTTACTCAAGCTCAATTTCTTGGTGAACTTTTACGGAGGAAGAGAAGGATGGGATGGGGATCGAAGTGTTTACCAGAGGAACCGGTGGTAGAATTTGGTGGTGACAAACGGTGAGGAATGATGCGATGGTGGGGGCAACGAAGAATGATTTGATTCATGAGAGAGAAAGAGAAAGAGAGAGAGAGAGAGAGAGAGAGAGAGATGGTGTTTAGCATTAAATAATTATATTTATTTTTCTTTTTTTTAAAAAAAATTAAGGCAAAACTTCATAAATGGTCTCTGTGGTTGTGAAATGACAGAAATGCCCTTCACTTAACGGCTAAATGTTAACGGAGTTAGCGAAAATGATCATTTGTTAAAAGTTTTGAAATCATAGGGACCATCTGTGAGGTTTTTTGAACTTAGGGATGAAACTTGATATTTTCGGAAACCACATTGACCATTTTTGAAGTTTTTCTATATATATATATATATATATATATATATATATATATATATATATATATATATATATATATATATATATATATATATATATATATATATATATATATATATATATATCGATTTTCGTAGGTATCGTATAAATTGATAAATGTGCAAAATTATATATATATATATATATATATATATATATATATATATATATATATATATATATATGATGAGATTCAATAGAGAACCATAATTAACCAAGGAACCAATCTTTTTTTCAACTTTTAGAACTTATTTAAAAAATAAAAACTAAAAATAGAGAACCATAATTAACCAATGAACCAATCTTTTTTTCAACTTTTAGAACTTATTTAAAAAAAAAAAACTAAAAATACAGAAATTCATAACTTTTTATCCTTTTTCCAATGATATAAAATTCAAAATTTTTTTATTTCTTTTATGTCAAATTCACAATGTGAATCTTTGAAAATTCACAACGTGAATCCGGATTCACACGGTAAATCCAAAAAATAATTTTCACATTCATAATGTTAACATATGAATTTATATATTTTTAGATTTTTTTTTCGATAAAGAATAAACTCTAGAAATTAAAAAAAAAATGGTTCCTTGAAAAACCAATAATTATGATTTTCTATTGAACTTTTCCATATATATATATATATATATATATATATATATATATATATATATATATATATATATATATATATATATATATATATATATATGTTCAAATGTTTTTACTATCTATTGTGTGAATGTATGATTCATTCTGGACCAATCATATTAGTTATTTTAAGAAAGTAATTAATGCATATTAAATGCTGAAGATGTAATTAATATCCATTATATCTTCAATATGTAATATGCATGCATTAATACTTTCTTAAAATAACTTGGTCCAGAATCAATCATACATGCACATAATAGATAGTGAAAACAAAATAACCAAACCCTATATATATATATATATATATATATATATATATATATATATATATATATATATATATATATATATATATATATATATATATATATATATATATATATATATATATATATAACGAACGTTTTATTGGTGGTTGTATTTTTTTTACTTGATGGCTAGCATTATATCGTTTGAATTAAGTTCTATTAATAAATAACGGCCGATCACAACCGCCAAATAATTGAAGGTTAGATATTTTTTTGGTTAAATGTGCAAAATTATTTTTCGGTTACGTATTATTAGCATCAAATAATATCGGGCGATGAGAATGATGGATCATTGAATTGTCAAAGGGGTGATTTTCATAATTAATTGAACGGGCACAATACATAATGGCAACTTTTATTTATTTGTGTATATAACAATTTTTCTATTTTTGTATTTTTTTTATATTTTATTATTACTATTCTATTATAAATAAAAAAAATCTTTTGTTACTAAATGACACTGATATAGTTAAATACAATCTCCGTCTCAAAATTATTATCCACAGATAAAAAAGAAAACATATATATATATATATATATATATATATATATATATATATATATATATATATATATATTAAAAAAAATATTAATTATCATTAAATTTATTAAACAAAATAATATTTTTTCCTTTTTGTTGCATTTAATTCTATGGTGGTTGTATTTAATTTAATGATAGTTTAATTAATAATGAGAGGTATTTTGGGGCGGAGATAGAGTATAATGTCAAGATCTATATTTCAACCTTTTTAATATATACATTTTGGTGATGAAGATATAAATACAAAGACTTTATAAAGTATCACATTCAATGGATTCAATCACTACATGAAAACAACTTTTTAAAGACACACAATACATGTCAAAAAAGGGTTAGATGACATGTAAATATGTGTTATTAAAGCATGTAACATAAATGATGATGACACACGTTTGCATGTCATAAACTTACGACACGCATTTTATAACATGCAAATGCATGTAATCTACTTTTATAACAACTTATATGGCATGCATTTACGACACATCTTGATCAAAGATGACACATCCATGCTCCATTGTGCTTTATACCTTTCCCAAGTGCTCCATACCCACTTTTAGTAGATCGGTTCCTCTGTCACTCGATCCGTTCCTTTGTCACTTGATCGATTTCTTTGTCAAATGATTCATTCCGATATCAGATGATTTTTTCCATTATCACATGCTCCATTGAACTCCAAGTGCTCCATTGAGTTCCAAGCACTCCATTGATCCCAAATGCTCCATGAGAATGATACACATGCTCAAGTCACATTTAAAAATATCCACAATGACTTGAGTATCCTCTGAAATCAACCTAAAACCAAAAACTTCCTCTCCCTTCCCACCATCCATCCCTAAAGGGAGTGAACTCCTGCGAACATCAACTAATTCCAAGAAAATATTGTATTACTTTGTGGGAAACTACTTTTTCAACATATCTGCTAGGTTCACCATAGTACCAATCTTCAGTATATAGAACTTGTCTATTTCCATATTGTCACGAATGAAATTCAACCTGAAATCAATGTGCTTCATCATCTTATGATACATAGGATTCTTTGCAAGATTCAACGCACTTTATATGTCCTAGTACAAGACATGTTTCTCCACCTTCAAACCAAGACTCTAAATAAGCTCATACAACCATATCTCTTCCTCTGTTCCTTCGTTCATAGACATGTACTCTAATTCAGTTTCAGACAAAACACTATCTTGTAATGTTGACTTCCAACTAATGGAACATTCGAATAAAGTCAAAATATAAGACATCCATGACCTACATTTCAGCAAGTCAGCTCCATGGTTTGATTTAACATATCCAACTAAGTTGCTTTTTTATTAGCTCCATACACAATGCAAACATCTTTCATTCCCTTCAATTATTCCAAGATCACTTGAATGCTTTCTAATGAGCCTTTCCAGGATTTCTCACAAACCTACTTACTACACTAATTGAATTATCCAAATTGGGTATGGTACAGACCATTGCACACATGAGATTTCCAAAAACACTATAGTATGGAACGTTGCTCATGTAGTTCGTTTCCTCATTAGTTATGGGTATTGTACCTCAACCAAGTTTAAAGTGTCCCACCAAAATAGTTCCAACCAGTTTGAAATGATCAATGTAGAATGATGACAAGACTTTCTTAATGTACTTTTTTTGAGAAATAAACAACCGCCATGCTCTTCTATTCCTTTAAATCTCCATCCCAAGTATCTTATTTGCAGCTCTCTAATCCTTTATCTCAAACTCATTCTTCAGGGTAGCATTAAAGTAATTTATTCTAGCCATGTCCTTGGCTACGATAAGCATATCCTCTATGTACAACATATATATATATATATATATATATATATATATATATATATCTTAATTACCTTATAAAGCATTTTTGGCCAAATGCTGAATTTTAAGTCGTACAAACATACATTGCATTTGTTCAATCAATTTATGCATTACAAAAAGAGTAGAGTACATATGGTCAACAGTTGAAAAGGTCAAACCTCTTATCCCCTATTCTTAGGCTATTTTGACCCGGTTTATTCCTTATCTCCGTATTTCCCCAAATCTCGCAATTTCTGTTCACAAATCTTGGATATATATCATTGACGTTTCCATTTGTAGGGTTTAATTCATCTTTCAACATTCAACCACCATTGTCAGACCCGTCGCTTGGTGCGGGTAAACGGCTAGTATATATATATATATATATATATATATATATATATATATATATATATATATATATATATATATATATATATATATATATATATATATATATATATAGGAATCAGGTGTCAGTTCCTTTAAGTAACACAGTTATGAAACTGGATCCGAGTGTAGCAATATGAGGTCATGAATGAATCAAACCCCTTGAAACTTTTCCTTAGGCACTACTTCAAGACATAAATGGATTTCTTTAGCAAACATACATGATCCATCTTAGAATCAAGAAACCCTTCTGGATGGGAAATGTAAATCTTCTCTTCTAAATTCTAATAAGGAAATTCACTTTTTCACATCAAGTTGTTCAAGATCTAAATCAAATGTACTCACCATAATAAAAAGAACCTAAATCATCTTGTGC
This sequence comes from Lactuca sativa, assembly GCF_002870075.4. Lineage (NCBI taxonomy): Eukaryota > Viridiplantae > Streptophyta > Magnoliopsida > Asterales > Asteraceae > Lactuca > Lactuca sativa. The sequence goes on from NC_056623.2 coordinate 10,214,890, forward strand.
TTCACGGTCAGTTAGAACACCGCATGATAGTTGATTCCTTCCTTATGAGAAAACCCGTTTGCCACCAACCTTGCCTTGTTGGTTCTAGTCTTTAAATCAAGCAAGTGCCACAAGGAATCTTCAAATACTTCGTATACCAATCTACTGTGATTTAGAGAGTGCCATTTCGATTTTACATAGTCCTATTCAGCACTCCAAGATGAAACACATGGAAATGTGGTATCACTTCATCAAGGATCACATCCTTAAAGCTAACATTGAACTTATCTTTGTTCCCACACATAAAGAAATAGCTGATGTTTTCACCGAAGCACTTGATTCCACTAAACTAAATGGATTTTTAGAGATGTTAGGAATGATAGTCTCTTATCCTTAGTTTTTATTGAAAGGATATATGACAAGGACTTCAAAGTCTTGACATCTATCAAATAGGTGTGTTTCATTCATAATGTCACCACAATATCTTTGAAGCACACTTATTTGTCTTTGTTTTAAATGTTATCCTTTTTAGTCTACCTACTGAGCACAAATTTCATAAATGCCTCCTTAGAAAATTTTGTTCACCGAAGACTATTTATGATCTATGTACTCACCGGGTCGATTTATTGTTTTTATGTTTGACCTTGTGATCAAGTTACTTTCCAGTTCCATATCATACCATAGTCTTAATCCTCAATCATACCACAATTCTTCCTTCAAGAACACGAAGTTAATTTCTCTATTAGAAATAAATAAAGTTTCAAGGGTGTGTTATTTAATGAATCGGATCAATCAAAGTGTTTTCAAAGGAATGTTTTTATTAACTTTCATTAGATACATTCTTATCCATATTTATATTTTCAAAAACTGTCCTTTTTCTTCTAAAATAAATAAAGGAGATTTGTCTTTTCTTAAAAGTGCTTTTCTAAAGCCAAACAGATATGACAATGCACTTATAAACCGTCAGCTGATTTTCATTCCCATTACCTATCAAGTCTGGTAGTTTTCTTACCCATGACCCCACGTTTACCCACTAAATATTCACATTCATTTAATGTTTTTGTATCTCATTTAATGATTTTCTTTTCTTTAAAAATATTTTTATTAAATTAAATTTAAATGGTGAAAACCCAAAGGTTTTCACAGCTGTCAAATTATTTTCTCGTTTGAAATTTGGTATCAAATCCAGAGGTTTAAAAACCCACTATTTCTTTCCAAGAAAGATTTACGCTTTTTGAACCCTAATCGACGAGCTTCATATTTTTCCCTCTTTCCAAAAAGCTTTCTGCAAGTTATAAAATATTTTTCAAACAAAACAATGGCGAAATCGGGTGCATCCAAGAAACAATCTAAGCCAATTGGCTCCTCTTCGACAGTCAAGAACACTAAGTCGTCAATTGCAACAAGCAACTATCGAGCCATCTTTCAAGAGCACCATCACTATGATCCAGCCATCAAGGTCTTCACTAGACACATGCCAAAGCAACCATTATTCAATACCTTCGACTCTGTTGCAGACACTGCTCTTATAACATCCCAAATTTTGAGGCCAAAAATTTTGTTTTTAATTAAATGATTTATAAATTTGTTTATAAAAACATTTCCAAGATCATGTCAATACATAAAAGCATAATATCATGTTTCAAACCAAATCATCTTGAAGTAACAAAATATCAGAGTACAATCCTAGAAAACTCTAAGCAGAAACCATGTGTGTGTGTGTGATGCGCTGCTACACCGCCGTCTCCTTCCCCCTTAGACGAAGAGGTACCTGAAATCAAAAACTAAAACTATAAGCACGAAGCTTAGTGAGTTCCCCCATCATACCTTATACCATACAATCCCATAGCATACATACTGCCGGACAATTCTAGGGCGCACTTCCTACCCATGTCGAGCTATTTTGGGGTGCTGACCTACCCACGTCCAACCATTACGGGGTGCTGACCTACCCACGTCCAGCCATTATGGGGTGATGACCTACCCATGTCATGTCATTCTGGGGTGCTGACCTACCCATGTCAAGCCATTCTGGGGTGCTGACCTACCCATGTCATGCCATTATGGGGTACTGTCCTACCCTCCGATCTATCTCAACTGAACACATGGACTATTTCACCCCTACTACACATAATATCATATCATAATCATGATGTCAGACATATATGGGGTGTCTGACCTACCCATTGGTCCTAGCGACCGAATTGGGGACTAGTCCCCCTTCTACCGATACTATCTCACATAACATAGCAACTAGCAAACTAGCATACTCACATATCTAGTGATCTAGCATACTTACATATCTAACAATAACAAACCATACAATTATCACAAAGATAATCATCCCAACTAAGAATTACTAGTGGGTCGGCCTTAGTGCCTTAGACCCACTTCTACTGGAAGGTAACTCACCTCGATTTCGTGTAGTGTCTAAACTGTCCTCAACATGAAATTCGGCTCTCCTCGACTCCTCAATACCTACATGACAACCCTTCTAAGTTATCAATTGTACCCACAATCCCTCCAAGGTTTAACTTGAATCCAAGTCAAAGTCAAAGTCATGGTCAAACCCTAGTAAGGTCAACTCATTGGTTGACCATACTCGCCGAGTTGGTACGCCAACTCGCCGAGTCCCTTTGTCCACGTAATACTACAAACCCGACGCCACTCGTCAAGTCTAGCAAGAGCTCGACGAGTTCACCTTCAACAACACTTCAGTCAATCTTCAACCGACTCGGCGAGATCTTCCTTGAACTCGTCGAGTTCATCTTCAGCATATGAATGCGTCTAGTCTATGACTCGCAGAGTTGTAAGAACAACTCGTCGAGTCCATCTTCGAAGACTGGGAGATTGCCTTGGACTCGTCGAGTCTGTTCTAGCACTCGTCGAGTCCCATGATTTCTAGGTCCAAGGCAAACCCCTAGCAGGCTGAGCGTTCCTTTCACTCAACCAAAACCATTCTAGAAGACATTTTTGGGGAAAAAGTGTCTCGACTCGCTGAGTTACCCAAGTGACTCGCCGAGTCCCTCCTTGGCCAATACTATACAATCGATTTCAGTGGGACTTAACATACCGAAACCATAGATCTCGCCTCCTAATGTCCATTTTACACGTAAATTTCCAAACTTGGTACACATGTAAGGGCGTCTTTGACTCAAAAAGCCATAAAAGATGGCCTCCGAGGTGTATGGGGTGTTCATGGCAGCAAAATGGGCACCTTTGTGCCATAACCCCCCCCCCCCCCAATAGACCTGAATCTAAAGCATACACCGACTTCTAACACTTAATCCTGAATACAACCTCTTTAGGGCTTAGAAAGATGAAGGAAAAGGCCCAAAAATGATGATCTATAGACAAAGGTTCAGGTTCATACCTCCAATAAGCTGAAAATGAGCTCCAAACTATGGATCTTCATGTTCCCCTTGGTCTCACAAGCTCCTTTCCTTTACTCAACCTTCACAATCCACCAAAAAGCACCAAAATGGCCTTAGAACACACAAAACCGGCTAGGGTTTTGATATGATGTCTTCTGGGAGTATATGGGACGATAGAGGCTGAGATAAGATGTTTAAATATGGTACAAACCCAAAATTTAGGGTTTACCCAAACAGCACCTACTCGCCGAGCCAGTCTTCCGAATCGCGAGTCGGTCACTTAAACTGTCTGCGGATCTCAACTCGACTCGACGAGTTGGGCCTCCAACTCGTCGAGTCCTATAGAAAAACACAAGAAATGCTTGAATTAACTGCTTACCAGGAATCGGGTGTTACAAATCTTCCCTAGTTATCTTAGACTTCTTCCTCGTAGTCTGCTGCTCGATCCTGGAAAAGCCCGGGGTAATGTTCCCTCATCTCATCCTCCGGCTCCCAGGTCCATTCCGAGCCCTTTCGGTGCTGCCACTGTACCTTTACCAGCTCCACTCTCTTGTTCCTCAGATCCTTTGACTTCCTGTCAAGGATTTCCACTGGCCGCTCGATGTAGTTCAAGCTGTCATCAACCTGAATATCCTCCAAAGGCACCACTACCGAATCGTCCACCAGACACTTCTGCAACTGGGAGACGTGAAAAGTGATATGAATCTGACTAAGTTCGGCTGGCAGATCCAGCGTATATGCCACCTTGCCCACCCGGGCTATAACCCTGAAGGGTTCAATATACCTGGGGCCCAGCTTGCCCCGCTTTCTGAATCGAATAACACCCTTCCAAGGCGACACTTTCAGGAGTACGATATCCCCGACCTAGAACTCCAGGTCCGACTGACGCTTGTCAGCATAACTTTCCTGCCGACTCTGAGCAGTCTGAAGCCTACTCTGAACCTACTGGATCCTTTCCGTAGTCTTGTGTACCACTTTGGTACTCCCCATGACTCTCTGCCCAACCTCTCCCCAACATATCGGGGTCCTGCACTTCCTCCTATACAACATCTCAAAAGGAGGACGGTCGATACTTGCATGATAACTATTGTTATAGGAGAACTTAGCCAACGAAAGGTAAGTATCCCAACTACCTCCAAAGTCTAAAACACACGCCCACAACATATCCTCCAGATTCTAGATGGTTCGCTCGCTCTGACCATCCGTCTGCAGCTGAAAGGCGGTGCTAAAATGCAGAGTACCCAGCTAATCATGAAACTTCTTCTAAAACCTGGAAGTGAACCGCACATCCCTGTCTGAAATCACTGAAACTTGCACCCCCGTGCCGCGCTACTACCTCCCGGATATAGATGTGGACCAACTTTTCGGCCGAAATACTCTCCTGAATCGGAATAAAATGGGTGCTCTTGGTCAATCGGTCAACGATGACCCAAATCGAATCCACTCCTCGTGCGCTCCTGGGAATCTTCGTAATGAAGTCCATAGTAATATCCTCCCACTTCCACAACGGGATATACAACAGCTGGACCTTGCCGTGAGGTCTCTAGTGCTCAACCTTGACCTTCCTACAGGTCAGGCACCTCTCCACTAACCAAGCTACATCACTCTTCATACACTGCCACTAATAATCAAGACGAAGATCCTTGTACATCTTTGTCGCCTTGGGATGGATAGAGAACCTGGATTTGTTCGACTCTGACATCAATACCTGGCGCACACCCCCATGGTAAGGGACCCACACCCTATGGTGAAGAGTCAACAATCCTCGGCTATCATAGTCGAAGGAGGAAACCTGAACCACGATTCGCTCGCTCCTCCGATGTTCCTCCTTCATGGCCTCCAGTTGGGCCTCCCGAATCTGATCCAACAACGGAGTCACAAATGTCATCCTCAGATGGATATCCCTGATCGGCGTTGCCTTGCGGCTAAGCGCATCGGCCACGATATTGGCCTTCCCCGGGTGGTAGAGGATCTCGCAATGATAATCTTTCACCACATCAAGCCACCGACGATGCCTCATATTCATATTTGGCTGGTCCATGAGATACCTCAGGATTTTGTGGTCCGTGTAAATGGTACAACGAACCCCATAGAGGTAATGGCATAAAATCTTGAGGGCGATAACAACAGCCCCCTGCTCCAAATTGTGCGTCAGATAATTCGCGTTGTGAGGCTTCAGCTGACTCGAAGCGTAAGCTATAACATGCCCCCTCTGTATCAATACCACGCCTAAACCCAAGATGGACGCATCGCAGTATACAAAAAAACCTCCATGTCCTCCGGCAGGGCTAAGATTGGCGCGTCACACAATCTCTGTCTCAATGTCTAAAACGCAGCCTGCTGCTCAGGCCCTCAATGAAAAGACCATGACTTTCCTTGTCAACCGGGTCAAGGGAACGACTATCTTGGAGAAGTCCTTAATGAATCTCCGATAGTAGCCTGCTAGTCCCAGGAAGCTTCAAATCTCAGATGGAGACCTCATACCCTCCCACCTCATCACGGCCTCCACCTTGGCCGGATTAACCGAAATCCCATCCTGGTTGACAAGGTGCCCAAGAAACTGCACCTCGCGCAACCAGAACTCACACTTAGACAACTTTGCGTACAAGCGCTCCCTCCTTAAAGTATCCAGAACCTCCCGAAAGTGCTCCTCATGTTGCTCTCGCGTCTTGGAATAAACCAAGTTGTCATCGATGAAAACTATCATAGACCGATCCAACATCGGTCTGCACACGTGGTTCATGAGATCCATGAATGCGGCAGGAGCATTGGTGAGCCCGAAAGGCATCACCACGAACTCATAGTGGCCATAACGCGTCCGAAATGCAGTCTTCTGCACATCCTCCTCTCTGACCCTCATCTGATGATATCCTGAACGCAAATCGATCTTGGAGAACCAAGATGCTCCCTGTAGCTGGTCAAAGAGGTCATCAATCCTCGGAAGTGGGTAACGATTCTTCACCGTTACCTTATTCAGCTCCTAAAAGTCTATACACATCCGATGTGACCCGTTCTTCATCTTCACAAATAGAATCAGGGCTCCCCAGGGTGAACTGCTCGGTCTAATAAATCCCTTGTCTAACAGCTCCTGCAGCTGTGTAGACAACTCCTGCATCTCAGGAGGAGCCAACCGATATGGTGCCTTGGCTATCAGAGCCGCACCAAGGACTAAGTCGATCCTGAACACTACCTGCCTCTCCGGAGGTATCCCAGGCATCTCCTCAGGGAATACATCCATAAACTCTCGTACCATGGGCACATCGCCCACCGTCGCCTTACCCGCCTCCCGGGTATCCATAATATAGGCGACAAATCCTGCGTAAACCTGCTGAAGGTAGCGCCTAGCTCTCGCTGCTGAACATAAAGTTGGTCCCTGCTGTGGCCTCTCGCTCTGAATCACCAGCTCTCCCCCACTTGGGGTCCTGATCTGCACCAACTGATGCGCACAGTCAATCACTGCCCCATTGGGGCTTAGCCAATCCATACCAATAATAACTTTGTTCCCCACAAAGGTATAGGAACCAGATCTACCAGATAACGCTCCTCGAACAACCTCAAATCACAATCTTGGTAGACCTCTGATGCTCGCACTAACTGGTCGTCTGCAATCTCGACCTCTAGAAGGCAATCCAATATGCCCGAAGACTCGGGAAACTTCTTGCTAAGCGCAAGAGAGACAAACGATCGGGTAGCACCCGAATCGAACAATACCTAAACTGGGATATCGTTCACATGCAACGATCCTAAACATAGCACATACATAGCATATCAGAATCATAGCGACATAATATAAAAGCATAAGAAAGAAATTGTACTCGTCACCACATCACGTGCATTGCGCGCCTCCTCGGCTGTCAACTGAAAAGCTCGGCTACGCACCACAGGAGCCTCTACATTGGCCTTCAGGCCATCCATAACCCGTGCTGACGTTGGGGTCGACGCCGCCGCTGGCCCTACTGCTGTCGTTGCTGTCAATCTAGGGCAGTTGGCCTTCTTATGGTCCCTCTGATTACAATGGAAGCAAATCAGGTCTGACATCTGCACTATAGGTCGGGGGCAGTAAAATCCCTACCAAAGTGTCCCGTCTTGCCGCACTTGTAGCAGCCCGACGATCCCGCTCTACATGCTCCCTCATGCGGCCTGCCCCATTTCCTACAGTGACTCTGGCCCGACTGGCCCTTCGACCTAACGTCGGATCCCTTGGTTTTCTTTCCCGAAACCCCTGTCACTTGCTCAGTCTCTTCTTTCCTCTTCCGGACGTGCTCCAAATCGAGCTCCCTCTCCTACGCCCTGGCAATCATGGACTCCAGGGTCGGGCAGGCTGATTTGCTGACATGCTCCTGAATATCAGCCCTCAACATATCATGATAGCGGGTCTTCCGCATCTCCTCATCCCCCGCGTACTGGGGTACCAATAGGGCCCTCTCCCTGAACTTGGCGGTGATCTCCGCCACTATCTCAGTCGTCTGTCTCATATCCAAAAACTCTTTGGCTAGCTGCTGAGGCTCCACAGCTAGCACAAACTCAGCCTTGAATCTGGTCACGAAATCTGACCACGTCATAGCCTCGACGATTGGGGCTCTCAATGAGTCACCAACCGACTCCTACAAGTCTTTAGCTCTATCCCTCAGACATCCCGTAGCAAAGCGGACCTTCGACCCTTCTGGGCAGAAGCTCGTCAACTGCGTAGACTTAATGTCTGCGATCCATCTCTTGGCAGCAATGGGGTCCTTCACCCCGTGAAGATCTGGCACACCACTCCCTCTAAAGTCCTTGAAGGACAGTGTGCGCGTACCCGCCTAGCCAGACACCAAATCACTCCTGAATGCTCGGAGGCAATCCTCCATCAGCTCGATAATCCCTTCCTCGATCGACCCGAAAATAACCGGGGTCGACTCAAGGATACCTCTCGTGATCTCAAACGCGATGAACTCGTGTAGCCCATCATCCACCTGCTTGGATCCTGCCCCCGAGCCTGATCCTGATCCTGATCCAGATCCTGAGCCTCCTGCTCCATGTCGTGTGACCACCATTCTGAAAATAAACACGTAAACGTCAGGATCATACGTACTCTCGAGAGGTCTCACACACTCCCCCGGTTTCCTGGTTCCATATCAACCCTCCTTCACTCGAGTACGGATCCTCTGCTTTCAGTAGTACGGGCCCATACTACCTTCCACATCTATCCGTACTTTCCTCAAGGATTGCCTCAACTTCACCAAGTCCCCTTACCAATATCCCTTTTCGACTGATCTCATCCTAGGATTTCCTAGGGCACCCTCCGACCTACTCTCCGCGATCAGCTGCACCAGGAGTCCCTACCTTCCTTCACTAACTAGCTGGCGAATACTGTTACATATCCGCCCACTAATTAGTTAAAGTTAGCCTGGACCCATTAGCACAAAGCAAGCAGTATTCGTTCATTGAGTAACCACATTAGGCATAACCTAATTAGGCTATCCTACCACTGGCTAAGCCACCCTAGCATACAGCTCATACAACAGGCATTCAAGGCATCCTCCTAGATCCTTAGCCCTAATCTAGCATGCAGTTCTCAGAATCATATATCAAGCATACAAGGCATCCTCCTAGATCCTTAGCTCTAATCTAGCATGCAGTTCACAGAATCATATATCAGGCATACAAGGCATCCTCCTAGATCCTTAGCCCAAATCTAGCATGCAGTTCTCAGAATCATAAATCATACACATAACATAACAAGTATGGGTATCTTGGGGAAAACTTACTTTGAGCTCGGCCGGTTGCACGCATCACACACCTTGTCCATTCTCAAAATTCTTTAACTTAAAAATTTAGAAACTATTTTCTTTGTGGAAAATCTCTTAGTCCCTCGGTTTGAGTCCAGACACCCCGAGGGTGTGTCCGAATCCCTCAAACCAGGGCTATGATACCAACTTGTAACATCCCAAAATTTGAGGCCAAAAATTTTGTTTTTAATTAAGTGATTTATAAATTTGTTTATAAAAACATTTCCAAGATCATGTCAATACATAAAACCATAATATCATGTTTCAAACCAGATCATCTTGAAGTAACAAAATATTAGAGTACAATCCCAGAAAACTCTAAGTGGAAATCATGTGTGTGTGATGCGTTGCTACACTGCTGGCTCCTTCCCCCTTAGACGAAGAGGTACCTAAAATCAAAAACTAAAACAATAAGCACGAAGCTTAGAAAGTTCCCCCATCATACCATATACCATAAAATCACATAGCATACATACTGCCGCGCAATTCTGGGCGCCCATCCTACCCATGTCGAGCCATTCTAGGGTGCTGACCTACCCACGTCCAACCATTCTGAGGTGCTTACCTACCCATGTCATGCCATTCTGGGGTGCTGAACTACCCATATCAAACCATTCTGGGGTGCTGACCTACCCATGTCATGCCATTCTGGGGTGCTGACCTACCCTCTGGTCTATCTCAACCGAACACGGGGACTATTTCACCCCTATTACTAACACATAATATCATATCATAATCATGCTATCAGATATATCTGGGGTGTCCGACCTACCCATTGGTCCTAGCGACCGAATTGGGGACTATTCCCCCTTCTACGGATACTATCTCACATAACATAACAACTAGCAAACTAGCATACTCGCGTATCTAACGATCTAGCATACTCACATATCCAACAATAACAGACCAGAAAATTACCACAAAGATAATCATCCCAACTAACAATTACTAGTGGGTCGGCCTTGGTGCCGTAGACCCACTTCTACTGGAAGGTAACTTACCTCGATGTCGTGTAGTGTCTGAACTGTCCTCGGCGTGAAAGTCGGCTCTCCTCGACTCCTCAATCCCTACACGATGACCCTTCTAAGTTATCAATTTGTACGCACAATCCCTTCAAGGGTTAACTTTAATCCAAGTCAAAGTCAAAGTCAAGGTCAAACCCTGGTAAGGTCAACTCTTTGGTTGACCACTCGTCGAGTCTAGGAAGAGCTCCATGAGTTCACCTTCAACAACACTTCAGTCAATCTTCAACCGACTCGGCGAGTTCTTCCTTGAACTCGTCGAGTTCATCTTCAGCATATGAATGCGTCTAGTCTATGACTCGCGAAGTTGTAAGAACAACTCGTCGAGTCCATCTTCAAAGACTGGGAGATTGCCTTGGACTCACCGAGTCTGTTCTAGCACTCGTCGAGTCCCATGATTTCTAGGTCCAAGGCAAAAACCTAGCAGGCTGAGCGTTCCTTTCACTCAACCAAAACCATTACAGAAGACGTTTTAGGGGAAAAAGCGTCTCGACTCGCCGAGTCACCCAAGTGACACGCCGAGTCCCTCCTTGGCCAATACTATACAATCGATTTCAGTGGAACTTAACACACCAAAACCATAGATCTGGCCTCCTAATGTCCATTTTACACGTAAAGTTCCAAACTTGGTACACATGCATGGGGGGTTTTAGCTCAAAAAGCCATAAAAGATGGCCTCCAAGGTGCATGGGGTGTTCATGGCAGTAAAATAGGCATCTTTGTGCCATAAACCCCCCTCCCCCAATAGACCTAGATCTAAAGCATACACTGACTTCCAACACTTAGTCCCGAATACAACCTCTCTAGGGCTTAGAAAGATGAAGGAAAAGGCCCAAAAATCAAGATCTATAGACAAAAGTTCAACTTCACACCTCCAATAAGCTGAAAATGAGCTCCGAACTTTGGATCTTCTTGTTTCCCCTTGGTCTCACAAGTTCCTTTCCTCTTCTCAAGCTTCACAATCCACCAAAAAGCACCAAAATGGCCTTAGAACACACAAAAATGGATAGGGTTTCGATATGATGTCTTATGGGAGTATATAGGGCGATGGAGGCTGAGATAATGTGTTTAAATAGGGTGCAAACCCTTAATTTAGGGTTTTATCCAAACAACACCTACTCGTCGAGTCAGTCTTCCGACTCGTCGAGTAGGTCACTTAAACTGTCTGCAGGTCTCAACTCTACTCGACGAGTTGGGCCTCCAACTCGTCGAGTCCCAGAGAAAAACACAAGAAATGCTTGAATTAACTGCATACCAGGAGTCTGGTGTTAAAGTTCTAGTCTCAGTGCTTAACAAGTGTATGTTTTCTGCATATCGTCAAACTCAATATCTAGAGTAGATTCATCTCAAACTCGTTGATGATTCAACTGAATTTCTCACCAAGAAGAAGTTCCTTGATGCAATCAATCTCAGAATTCCTACAAAGATTGTATTCAAAAGTCCTTCCAATGAACATGTGTTCAAGGCTCTTTACAAAATGGGGTTCCAAACAAAATTGAAGGGTGTTGCTGACTTCACGTAAAGCAAAATTATCGGGTGTTTGTAAATTCCTTTGCCACTACATTATTCGAAGGTTTTCAGGTAGAACCGGTGGTACAGAGGGCAAGCAACTATTGGACATCCTAAGGAGTGTTTTCACCAACGAACCACTTGATTATGGCTCTATTCTCTAGAATGACTTCATCACTTACTTTGGAAGAGAGTCACCAAAGAAAGGACTCACCAAAGTAACATTTGTAAGTTTTTGGTCCCTCGTCATCAAGGATCTGCACTCTCAAGACAAAATCAACATGCGCGAAGACATCTGCTTCTTTGTCTGTAGAGAACTTAAAAGGTATTCTCTTCCTAAGGATCAGTTTATGTTCAGTCCCATTAGACAACTTCCTTTGCACAATTTGACTGAACTAGGACTTATTGACCTTGCGGTATCCAACCACATGGAAGCTACGAATGATAAAGAATCGTATCAATATACCTTGCCAAGCCCTACATCGCAACATATTGGTTATGTTCCAAAACCGAAATCCACAAGAGGTAAAGTCATCTCCAAGAGAAAGACCCCGGTTAAAATTGTCACAAGAGCCGATACCCAAGAACCCATGCATATCGAAGAGCCTTAAAAATTAAAAGGTCAAAATCGTAGAACCCATGCATATCGAAGAGCCTACTAATACTAAAGATCCCAGAGCCGATACCCAAGAACGAGCTCACACTATAGACCATGAACAGACTGTAGATCCCACAAAAGCTCTAACTCCCATCGTCTCTAAAGAATTAGTGAATGTCATTTTCGAAGAACCTAAGCAATCAAACTATGAAGATTTATTTAGGAAAAAAAGTTGGAACTTCCCACCCCTATTAGACAAAATCGATCCAAGGTAGATACCATAGTCTCTCAAAAGTCTTCAGTTGCCATTCGATTCAATGTTTAATCACCTAAATGAAACCCGTCCATCCACTCTGCTATAAATAATGTAACATCTTCAATTCTGGAACATAGAGATAACACCCAATTATGATTCCAAGGAGATTCTAGTGTCGATAGACGTCCCACGGTCTCCGAGATCAAGCACTTGTACGTTGTTACACCCAAAAGTTGAACTCCATTCTTCTTTCCATTAAAAATACACCACAAAAACTGAATGCACATCAAGGTCCTTTTTCATAGACCCTAGCTAGAATGGAACCGACGCTAAACATGGTTCAAGAACAAAGAGATTGAGGAAGTTCCGGAAAACCTATACCGCCACCATTACTTACAAGCGGATTAGGAACGGGGAGCACCATTTTGCAAGGATCTGTGAACCAAGGGAACACCCCCGTGGTTACTGGTTTTGAAGGTTATGTTTTAGATAATACACAGGCCCAATATCACCCAAACACTGATTCAAAGAAGAAGAAGTTTGAAGCATTCAATTGAGCCCTTCGAGCACGAGAAACAAGAAAGACTCAACAAACAACAAAAAGAAGGCACAAATCGTCAAATCGTAGTCTATTGGGCAACATCTCTTCACAACACAAAGAAAGATGATGATATGGAGAGTACTCGAAAATGGGTAACGAGTACGAAAGAAATGATGAGAAAGACTCGAGATGCTACAAGAAACCAAGAAGGATGTTTGAAGCTTGTTCCTATGCCAACTGAAGTAGGAGATCCCAACAACGATGGCGCCGCAATGCAACTCAATGACGAACCAATCTTGGAAATCAATTTCGAAAATGAAGAAAACGAGGTGAAAAAGTAAGGGAATGATGATGACTTCTCGATGTTTATTGAAGAGGGCGAATCAAGTGGATATCATTACTCCATTTCCAAGCCAAATCCCAAAAAGAAAAAGAAGCTAGATGTGACCAGAAAAGAATTCAATGAACTTAAAGGGACAATTGATCAAATCTTGGTTGCAGTCACAAACTCTCAGCCATCGCAGACCCCTATTATGGCTACATAGCAGATCTTAAAGGAATGAATTCTAACGATAGAAACACTTGAAAAGTTCATGGCTGAACGCGTCTTGCTTTGCGTTAAGATAGGAATTCATCAAGTAGATGTCCAAAGGAAAGTAGATCACATGGAATTCATCAAGAATGTTGAGGAGCTACTGAAAGTTGTTAAAGATTTGAAAGATCAACTGGTTAGGGTGACCACAGAGCAGGAAGGGAAGACTAAGTATCTGACAAATAAAACCCACAATACTTATGAGATGGTTATAGCAAAATTCAAAAGTCTTTCAGAGGTATAAGAAGATCTTTCACTTCAAGAGAAACAATCGATGATATTCAATAAGTCACCAAGGATATCCTCGAGTACATCAAAAACTCAACCCTCATGACAACCAATGGCTTAAGCACCTAGATGCTGACTAGGTTCTACCGAAACTTCAAACTGCTTGAGGAATTAAAAGCATTATTTGAGGAGAATAGGAAGCTTTCTTCCTCAAAATGGGGAAAGGAACCAAGAGTAGAAATCAGATCCTCCTCCAAAAGCTCTAAGTCTCCCTCACCTCAGAAAAATCAAACTCCACCTTAGTCTCCACCAAAATCCCCTCCAGAAGAAAAAAAATCCAACACCTCCTCCTTCTCCTCAAAAGCTAAAAATTACAACTCCTCCTCAATATCCGAAGAAAGGAACTCCACCGCAATCTCCAAAGAAGACCTCACCCATCAAGGAAGCAGTTTTAGAACCCTATATGTCTTTAGATAAGTCGAACTCCCCTGCAACTAAACAACCAAAATCTGACTGTAGATATGCCAAATGAGCAAAATACATGTGGAAGGAACAAGGATTTGATGTGAAGATGAATGATTCACTAATGCATTCCTGTATGAACCCAATGTGAAGACTTTTTTATACAGACTATGTCCCTCATCTAACGTATGTTGAGCCGCCCACCGATGGATACTTGGAGATTCCTCTGTCTCCTAACGCAAAATTCTTCCCAATATTCAAACCATTTGATCTTCACATCCTGATCACAGGCTTCCATTGGAGTTTGAAAGGTCGAACTTGTTTCACAATGAGTATGGGAAGAAAGTTGATGAAATCTGGTCCAATGATGTTCCGAAAGTAGTTAATACATACAAACCTCACTCATTCAAAGGCACAACCTACTTTCCATACATGCTCTCCCGCTTCAACAAAGAATACCACCGCTCTCAAGCAAACTTTGTCTTTATGAATCATGAAGAGATCTTTCTAATTGCAAGAGTTTTCCAAAAAAAAGATAGAAAAATACCACAAGATCTAACCCATATATGCCAGAGCCCATGACTTTCTTAAGGATCTAGTATATGACATTGCAAGGATTGATGCCGAGATATGCCATGTCCTTGCTGAAAGATGAATTTTCCACATTTGGAATATGCTCTTACAATTACTAAAGGAATTCAAAATCTAAGCCACCGAGCCAAAAACTTTCCAAAACTCGGCATTCTTTTCAAAATATCTAAAGATGGTGAAAAATTCTTCATTCTAGCCAGTGCGTTTCATCGATGCTTGAAGAAACAACTTGAAGACACTATCTCGTAAGTTAAAAGCTTCAAGTTCACCACCTATGAAGTGAAGTATGAGTTAACTAGAAGACTCAAATGGCTTCTTTAAGTTAGGAAGTTTTGGTGGCTTATCATTAAGTTTCTCAAACTTAATCGATGAAGAGGATAGTTGCGAGGTCACCTAGGGGAAATTGTTGATACAAGAAATTGTGTCCCTCGGCAGCTATGTCGTGTGTCTTTTAAGTGAATAATTGTTTAAATTGAGTAGCGAAGATTTTGTAAGACACGTGATAGCGAAGAGTTGTATCATCCTAACTTAAGACTTCAAGACCGGAGATAAGGATGTGCGAGGAGTTGAAGGATTTTTGTGACATCCCCAATTTTACGGCCAGAAAAGACCGATTTTGTTTATACTTTGTAATAAAACCAGAGTAACTTTTTAAAGAAAGTGTTGTAGAATTTATTCCCATAAAAATATAGATAAGAATTTATCAAAGCATTTTCGAAGAAATGAACTTTCATTACATTACAAAACTCGGGATGTCATTGTTAATACAGATCAAAAGCATAAACCAAAAACAACATAGGCCATAGAACATTTCTATTTATTACTACTTTCCTATAATCCATAATCTCTCATCAGATCATCGCTTCTATGCTCTAGTGTCACTACTTGTAGTACAAGAAACTAAGTGGGTCAAGCTGGGGAGCCTAGTGAGCACATACGGTTTTCAACCCACGATAAATAAGCTTATTATTTTCATCAAATTGTTAAACCCGATTACCCGTTCCCGTTATCCTCACTTTACATCCCTAAAACATCTATTATAAGGGACCTAGCCTAAGAAATTTCATCGGGGTGGACACTACTACCAAAGGGGTTCCTTAGTATTAATTGTTCGTAAGGTAACCATGGGGGGATGGAGTACACCGGTGAAAACATCATTCACAAACACCTACAGGTTGCGAGCCTGCTAGCGTTCCACTGGACTATCTAGAAAAATATGTGGTCGTCATCCATACTCCACTAGATAACTAGATCATCGTCAACATCGAGGCCTCTCATCATTTTATTTCATCACACATCAACTATCTCATCTACCCATGTTTTACCCAACATATTTGTAGATATAAAATACATATATAGTCTAGACCTTGAAAAAAAACGAAGTTTAAATCTTTCATCCAGCATAGATCTCAAAGTATAAAATACATATACAGTTTAGATCTGGAAAAAAATTAGATCTGAAAAGAAAGAAGTTTAGATCTTTGATCTCGTGTAGATCTATAAAATACATGTACAATTTAGATTTGAAGAAAAAAAGAAGTTTAGATCTTTCATCCAGCATAGATCTCAGGTAAACAAATAATATGCACACATAGCACCTAATTTATATAAAATACTTCATATCTATGTGTAAGATGAAATTAGCTACGCACTCACTTGATAAGGTTGTGATTCTAACTTGGTCAGCGCTTCGCTTCGACGAAACCGGGAGGTTTTCTTGAAAATCGGGCTCTGCGGGGGCAGGGTTTTCCGAACCGAAAAACTATTTTTCTCAGAGTCTCCGGGCTTTATAGGGCTTTCTTCTAGTGCTAGGGAGGTTTCCTAGGCTTGGGGGGTGTTTGGGAGGTTTAGAGAGATAGTAGAGAGAGAAAGAAAGAGTGGAAGATGTGAGAAATGGGGCTGCTTCGCTCCCCTTTTATAGGTCGAAGCCATGCACTATGTTGGGTATACCCTCGGTGGTAAGATGCGCGTAAGGGGAAGGTGTTGCTCATCGGATTGTGCATCATGGCTTACTTCAGACCATGCAATAGAAGACTACTAAGCGTACTTCGGTCAGCGCGGGGCGTACTCGTACGTCAGGCATCCGAAGGACTACGCGGGGCGTAGCCTGGCATCTAGCTTCACATTTTACTTTTTCAACTTCTAAAAGTTCGAACTTTCGCATATGAGCTTTGTTTTTTACGCTCTTTATATCCACAAGTAGGTGGAGACGTACTCTACAACTTTCTTTTAGACTCCATCGGCTAATTTTGATTTTTAAAGTTATATTTTTAACAGGCCGGGATAGGAAATGTCCGTTAAAAATTCATAACTTTGTCGTACGACGTCCGTTTTCATCTTTATTTTTATGGTTGAGCTTCTATTAGTGAGATCTTCGATTTTCGTTTAGGTTTTGTCTGCTGAAAATCGCTCGATCTAAAATTCGAACTCCCGGCTACACACTATTATGCCAAATTTTAGAAAATTCATAACTTCCTCATACGAAATCAGATTTTGACGTTCTTTTTATGCACGCTCTCGGTTTAACGTATACTACGACTTTCGTTTAGATTGCTAAGGCTAAAAAGCACGTTATTGCAAACTCACTTTTTACATCACACAACGTCGTACCGGTTTTGTCGCGAAACTTCGACAGGTCATAACTTATTCAGTATAACTCATATTTCGGTGCTCTTTATCTCTAGAACCCTTGTCAAGACCACTACAACTTTCTTCATAGATATCTGGTTTATCTAACATTTTATTTTCAACATTTATTTTCATTCTTAATTTATTATATCATTATAAACAAGTATTGTTAGGTCCAGCTTAGTATTGCGTCCTTTGGGCTCGTTAGCTAGTCCAAGTTTTGTCTCCGGTATGGGCCTGTCCATCCGTGAGTTTTATGTATGGTTTATTATAAATAGATGCTTGCATGCATCCTAGAACGTAATGATTAGGTAACGATTAGAGAAGTTTTTCAAGCAGATTCATCGTTCTTGTTTTGTAACCCTAGAATCCTCTACAGCGGAAGTTCTTAGTCGAGCTCTGCTGAGGATTGAGTAATCGAATCATTCGACTCATTCAGATCCATACTTGTGTTTTATTTCACTGTTTTTATGTTCTTTATTTACCTGTTACAAAGATCTAATCGATCAAAGAGTTTTTATAACTCATCAATTGGTATCAGAGCAGGAGGCTATGTAATTCATACACATCTTTTCTGTGAAAGAGTTTACGATTAGGGTTATTCCGAATTAACTGATATTTATGGAGCTGGCATTCCATAATTGACGTAACTCAGCATTTATTTGTTTTGCCCTAATATTACATAATATAAGTCTGATCTTTCAAACAGGTTCAACGATCAAGCATGGACGAGTCTCAATCTAATCCTATTAACATCTCAAAAAGCATTGGATCAACGACAAAGATTCCTATTCTTTACACCCAGGATTACGAAGTATGGGCGCATCATTTTGAAGATTATGTCATCGGATCTGAAGATAATGGATATCTTATTTGGGAAGCAATCGTGTCTGGACCATTTGCTCACTCAGGAACATCTAAAATCATTAAAACTCAGAAAGAGTATAATGATCTGTTAAAAGATGTTAAAGACGTTGCTCAAGACGAAAAGGAAAAGTTTCAGTGCAACATTAAGGCATTGAGACAGATTCGATTTGCTCTTCAATCTGATACATTTAGGTTGGTGAGTTCCTGCAGTACCGCTAAAGAAATATGGGATAGGTTGCGAGAGCTATATTCCACAGATGAAGATTTGGAGCATTCCATTCAGACGTTGTTGTTGTCTGAGTTTGGTGAATTTAAGCAGAATTCTGATGAAACTGTCACTCAGACATTCGATCGCTTCAATCATCTTCTTAGCAAGATGATCAAACATGATATAGAAAGGAGGCTGATTGAACAGAAGGTCACCTTTTTGAATGACCTAAGATCTGAATGGAGAGCTGTTGTGTCTACAGTCAAAGCTTATGAGCAGTTCAAGTCTTATTCGTTGGCAAAGCTGGTGGGAATTTTGAAATCCCAAGAAAAGATTGTCATGCAAGAGAAGAATGTGGTCTCAAGTTTGGGATCCCTGTCCCTCCTGTCTAAAAGCAAAAATGTGATAGAAGATGAAGATCTGAACCTAGAAGACTATGATCTTACTTCTGAAGATTATGCAATGATGGTGTCTAATCCAAAGAGGTTCATCAAGAAAAGGTTCCCTACCAATAAGAACCAAAATTGGCAGGGAAGCTATAGTTCTGAAAAGGTTAGGGAGGAGCCGAAGACTGAGGAACCAAAGAAAGAGGAGAAGGTTGATGGAGATTCTAGTGTGAACTGCTACTACTGTGGAGGAAAGAACCATTATGCCAAAGATTGTGTTCTGAAGAAAATGGCAGAGAAGGATGAGGAGAAAGACGAAGAGGCTGTCTTGATGAAAAAGCTGGAAGAGATCAAGAGGAAGAAAGCTGCTACTAACCCTTTTATGAATGCTCTTATTGTACAGGGTTCGGCAGAAGATGACGAGTTCGGTGGCGTGCAGGTATGATCAACTGACTCAGAGGATGATGAAGTGAGAAAGCCTTCGCATGGAAAGGCGTATGTGGCAAGAGGTGATGAAAGCAGTGGGAAGTGTTTGATGGTGACCGATGTATCTCACATGAGGGGATACAACACTGATGGTGGAAAAGAGGACACCAAGGAGCGAGAGGACCTATGTTTCATAGCAAAACCTCTCAGTGTGCAGATCAATGAGCTTGACGAATTGATTAAGAAGGTACAATCTCTTTTTATTTCATTCAAAGTCCCACAGAAATCATATGAAAAGGAATTAAATAGCTTAAATTCAAGAACCTCAAATCTGGATAGTTGTTTAACTCAAACACGGGTCACCAATTCTAACCTAACTGACCAAATAAGCAGGGTGTCATCCAAGAGTGACGAGCGAAGGATGTGGATAGAGAAAAAAGAGTCGAAGCTGATAAAATCTAAGGACGAAAACATTTATTTACAAAGAGACAATTTAAAACTTTTAAAACAAAGGAATGTTTTTTGTTTGATTGCTAAACGTCTTTATGCTAACATCCCTCAACTGCATCTGAACAGTGAAATAGGGCAGAAAATTCATCACATGATTTTGCCCTTCCTTGAGTTTAAGGAGGATGAAATCGATGATAAAGCATATAACTGCGAAAGTGTTGTGTCGTCTGATGATGTGAATCCCACTTACATGTATGGTCTGGACAAAATTGAATCTTTTATAAAGTCCAAAGACCATAAGGACATGCTGAAAAACCTTTTGGATGAAAACGATAAGCTGAAACTAAGGACCGAAACCATACAAAAATTTGACTCATTGAATGCCAATTTAAGTTCAGAAAATAAAATTGATGTTGAAAATGCATCTGAACTTAATGAGGACGATGATATGAGTGTAATTTCTGTAGAGGATGAAGTCGATTGTTCTGAGTTTGTCAAGAGTGAACCCGAGAACCACAAAAATCTTATTTTTGAAAATTCTGTGGAGTTCGCTCGTTTGTCACAAAATAAGTCCCCGATTCTTGAAGAAAAGGCTGTTGTGTACCAATATGTGAGAACAACACCAAATCAGGTATATAAGGTCACAGGAGTAACCGAACATCAAACAGCCGAACTCACTGCCATAATGAACGAAGATAATGCAGATGGATGTGATGAGTTTTTCTGGTCTGCTCCTATAGATAATGCCGATGAAACTGTTGGTCTATCTGAGCGGACATCCTGGAAAACCAAAGGCAGATATGTACCAGAGCCACTGAATAAGCCTGACAACTTCGACGTGCCAAGCACTAGTGGTACAAAAGAAGTTCCTGCAGAAGAAGTCACTTCCACAAGTGAAAAATCATCTGTGAAAAGTGAACCGGCTGACAAGAAGCAGAAGCAAAAGACTAACATCCACAAACAGCCGAAACAAGTGAAGGATCAAAAGTAGCAAAGGAATCAAAGATACAAAAAGAATCTCTCTGAGCGAAAGCAGTTTTGGCGCTCTCAAAACAATCGTTTCTCTTATCACGATAAGAATTCAAAGCAAGAGAAAAAGGATTTCAGACCACATGAGGAACGGAACCGAAAGGACAGGTTCGGTTCAGAGAGCATAAGCAACCGAAAGGACAGATTCAGTTCAAACAGCAACCGAAAGGACAGGTTCAGTCCCGAAAGCAATAGCTACCGAACATCCAGATTCGATCCCTCCAATGACCAAAATCAAAAGGGTCTTAACGAACCGCAAGTCAGAAGAAATTCCCATTCTAATTCTTCTCATTCTCGATCCACTTTTAAACCTAATTCTGTTCCCGCTCAAAGTTCAAAATCATCAAAGGATTTGAAAGGAAAAGCGAAGATTTCCTCTGCCAAGGATGACCGAAAGCAGTCTAAGGCCCAAACGCCAAAACCTGAAACCAAAATGACTGTAACCAATTCTAACAAAATCAAAGTATACACCATTAAGAAGAAAGATGAAACAACATTAATAAAAAGAACATATCTTGTTGATGTTTCTCTTACTATTCCTATTCTTGTGAAAGGCTCACGTGGACCCAAGAAACTTTGGGTTCCTAAATCTGCTTAATTTTTGCAGGTTATTAGTGACGAGCAGTTCGACGAAGAATGGTATATTGACAGTGGCTGCTCACGTCACATGACAGGGAGGAAGGAGGAGCTAAAGGAGTTTCGATCTCTTCAGAATGGTGGGAATGTCAAGTTCGGGAACAACTCATATGGAACGATAAAGAGTTATGGGATGATAACCAATGGAGACTTCACAATAAGAAAGGTGGCGTACGTTGAAGGGCTACAGCATAATCTCATCAGTGTATCTCAACTGGTAGGAGGTACAGGTCTCAAAGTTTCATTTGACGATGAGGGTTCAGAAATCATAGAAAAGCAAACAAAAAGAGTGATTCTCAAATCAGAACGCAAAGGCGAAATGTTTCCTCTCAATCTCAAACCTATCAAAGGAAACCCAGCTATATGTCTTTTATCTAAAGCACATTCTGACGAAAATTGGTTATGGCAACGAAGGCTCTCACACCTTAACTTCAAAGACATCAACAAGCTTGTCACAGGAGGTCATGTTAGGGGTCTCCCATTGCTCAAGTTTGATCGAGAACATTTGTGTGCTGCGTGTGAAATGGGGAAGCAAAGTCGTCAAAGTCACCCATCCATTATAAACACTAAAGTTGTTGAACCACTTGAGTTACTTCACATTGACTTATGTGGTCCATCATCTATCGAAAGCACTGGCGGTAGCAAGTATATTCTTGTTATTGTTGATGACTTTTCACGTTTTACATGGGTGTTCTTTCTGATGCACAAATCTGAGGCCACTCTCAAGCTAAAGATGTCTATAAAGCAAGTTGAAGTGCAACTGAGAAAAGTCGTTCGCAACATCAGGAGCGACAATGGACTGGAGTTCAAAAACAAAGAACTTGAAGACTTTTTGGCAGACAAAGGAACCAGTCACAACTTCTCAGCCCCATACACCCCCTCAACAGAATGGTATTGTCGAAAGACAAAACCGATCCTTGTGTGAGGCGGCCCGAACAATGCTAAGTTTCGCTTCTCTACCTTTATATTTCTGGGCTGATGCTATTGCTGCAGCATGTTTTATGCAGAACAGGTCCTATCTCAACAAGCGCTTTTCTCTTACTCCCTATGAAATCATAAACAACAGGAAGCCGAACGTAAAATTCTTCCTTGTTATGGCTCACGATGCTTCATCTTCAACTCCAAAGAACATCGTAACAAGTTCGACATTAAAGCTGATGAATGAATTTTTCTGGGATACTCACTTACTTCAAAAGCGTACCGAGTCTTAAATAAGCGTTCGAGGAAGATTGAAGAAACATATTATGTGACTTTCGATGACAGCTACGTCAAGAAGCTAAAAGCCACTGAAGAAGCAATTGGAGAGATTTTCACTCAAACATGTCAAGTCATGGCCTCGATTGCTAATTTGTTTGAACAGTTTGTAGAACTATTCGATGAACCGGAGAAAGCTACTCTCTCGGAAGCCAAGGCAGCAGACAACAAAGTCGACCATCTGAAGCAAATCGTCGAAGATGCCGCCAAACGAATGGGTGAAGGAGAACATGTTCCAAACGAACCTACAAAGCATGGTGCTTCAGTTGAGGGGGAGAATCTACCTCCTTCAAAACAACCGAGCTCATAAATTGAGGGGGAGAATTCCATTCCAGTTCCACCCGAAAGCTCAGTTCTGCTCGAAAGCTCAACACCACCCAAAATTCCTGTAGCACCAGAAAGTCCAGCTACACCGGAAAGCCCATCAGTCAAGGGGGAGAATGCTGATATGTTCTACGACGACGATAGTCTATCCGAAATAGAAGAAATGGTGAATGCTGAATTGGATCCAACCTATGATCCAAATTACCCTCCTCTTGTTAAATGGACCAGAGATCATCATGTATCTCAGGTAGTGGGTAATGTCTCTGAAATGGTCCTGACCCGATCTCAACTGAAGGCAAAGCAAACATCTCTATTCTCCAAAGTAGAATTCTGCATGTATAATTCTTTCGTCTCAAAAGTTGAACCGAAGACAGTAAATATTGCTCTTGATCACTCTGATTGGGTTCAAGCTATGCAAGATGAACTCAACGTGTTCGAAAGAAACAAGGTTTGGCGCCTCATTCCAACTCCTAAAGACGCCTCAGTTGTTGGTCTCAAATGGGTATTCAGAAATAAAATGGACAAGGAAGGCAATGTGATTCGAAACAAAGCTCGTCTCGTGGTGAAAGGATACTGCCAGGAGGAAGGAATTGACTATGAGGAAACTTTTGCTCCGGTAGCGAGGCTGGAATCTGTTCGAATATTTCTGGCCTATGCTGCACACAAGAACTTTGAGGTCTACCAAATGGACGTGAAATGCGCCTTTCTAAATGGAAAACTTGAAGAAACCGTCTACATGGAGCAACCTCCTGGGTTTGTTAATGAAAAGTACCCCAATCACTGTTATATTCTGGACAAGGCGGTTTACGGTCTGAAACAAGCACCTAGGGCATGGTATGAAACGCTAACCAAGTTTTTAAAGATGTCAAAATTCAAACAAGGTTCGGTTGACCCAACCTTCTTTCGTAAGAAGGAAGGTAACCACCTTATGATTGTTCAAATCTATGTCGATGACATCATATTTGGCTCAACGAATCCTAGCTTAACAGCTGAATTCAGAAAGTTGATGGAGACTAAATTTGAAATGAGCTCAATGGGTCTGATTAACTTTTTCCCTTGGTTTAAATATTAGACAGGGACCCGAAGGCATCTTTATCAACCAGGAAGCTTACACCAAGACTCTTCTTGCTAAATTTGGCATGATGGGAGACTCAAAGGTTAAAGTTCCAATGGCATTCGGCACCAAGCTCACACCATCCTTGGAAAAACCGACAGTTGATATTACGTTATATCGCCAGATGATTGGTTCTTTAATGTACCTTACTGCTAGCAGGCCTGATATAATGTTTTCTGTTTGTTACTGTGCTAGATTTCAGGCGAATCCTCGTGAACCTCATATGATTGCTGTGAAAAACATACTCCGGTATCTGAAACGAACCACCTCTCTCGGTTTATGGTATCCATCAAACTCAGGTTTCTTCGTTCAAGCCTACTCAGATGCAGACCTTGGAGGTTGTGGTTTAGACAGGAAAAGCACCACTGGAGGCTGCCAATTTCTAGATGGGAAGTTGGTTAGCTGGCAATCAAAGAAACAGACATGTGTATCTCTGTCTACTGTCGAAGCAGAATACATCGCAGCTGCCTCCTGTACATCTCAAGTGATTTGGATCCAAAGCCAGCTCCGGGACTATGGACTCAATATGAAAAAGATCCCACTACATTGCGACTCAGAAAGTGCAATTAGGATCTGTCATAACCTAATGCAACATTCCAAGACCAAACATATAGCACTGAGTCATCACTTTATTAAAGATCATGTGGAAGATGGGAACGTCGAAATTCACTTTGTTCGAACCACTGATCAATTGGCTGACATCTTCACCAAAGCTCTTCCTAAAACATCTTTCAACAAAATTCTAAAAGGGCTAGGAATGATGGAATCGGAATCAGTACCAAAGACTACTTCTCAAAATTAAAAGTTGGAAGCGAAATAGACCGAACGTTCGGGTTCGGGTCTCATATGTGCCGAAATGAACCGAACGCTCGGGTTCGGGTCTTGTTTTGGTATACCGAAATGAACCGAATGCTCGGGTTCGGTCGTATCATCTGCTCGTCGCTTATCACTCAAAGGTAGTTTCTTTGGTTGTAAACCTTTTGTATTATTTTCTCAACTTCATTTCTCTTATTTTCAAAGTTCTGTTCTTTTTCAGACTTAATTTTTTTTACCAACTGAAATAGACCGAACGCTCGGGTTCGGTTCCAAATTTTTTTTTAGTGTTTCAATTTTTTTTAAGTTTTTTTTTAAAAATCAAAAATTCCAAATTTTTTTTTTCTTATTTTCTTTTCGTTACTTCAAAAACTCCAAAAATATTTTTTATTATTTTTTTATATTTTTTTGTTTTATGTCTTCTCTTTTTGTGTGTCTATTTGTGGGGAAATCATTTCACTAGTTAAGTGTCCCTAGAAGCATGCTGCTGTATGTGTCCAAAGCCTCACCT
The DNA here is from genome assembly GCF_002870075.4 of Lactuca sativa. NCBI lineage: Eukaryota > Viridiplantae > Streptophyta > Magnoliopsida > Asterales > Asteraceae > Lactuca > Lactuca sativa. Next base: position 10,240,456 of record NC_056623.2, read on the forward strand.
GATTCTGAATAATAGCCTTACTGACTTGGTACAAACAAACCTTGTCTTCCCAATTAGGCTTTCATATTTATTCTAATCATGAGCTACCTAACTCTCTTCTCACATGAGATAAGAGTTTTCTGCTTGGTCCCTATTTTCACAGCAGAGGTACTTTGGTTTCTTTACACCATCTACACTACTTTTCTCCATCTCAATCGCTTCATAAACGTAACCCTTTAGACTCTCAGAAATTACCACTGAGGATTATGGTTACACAATTTCTGTGTTTATGATCTTAGCTTCATGCCACTACGTGCTAAGTGAAACCCACAATTCAATACCTACTATGCATTGACGGTGAACAATCAATTTTGCTCTAGCTATCACTAACGCATTGACGGTCTTATCAAAGGGATGGATAGTAAAATATCTAATTTTATTTTGAGTGATTCCTATGAAATTGTTAAGTCCTATAACATTTCTTCCCTTGGAATCCAGTTCTAATTTTTTTGAGATTTTACATAAACTACTTTATCTAGCCACTTATATTATTTCAAACCTACTTGTTCAATAGACTACATTGGTCTCACAAGTACTTCGTTCGTTTTCTGTCTTATATCAAGATCAGGAATTCTGAATTGAAGCTAAAGCCACCCAAATTAGCCTAATTAAAAGAAGCCTTTCAACACTTCTCAATAAGTGTCTGATCGTTATTTAACGGGAAACCATACAAACACTTTAAAGTCTCTCTTGACTTTGAAGGAAGAGATTCGTGCCCGGGATCCTTTGTTTCGTGTCTTTAAATGACATCACAAAATCCCTCATATGTGTTGCTTTATTTCCTTTTCTTTTACACACTAAGCACGAAAATCTTTTTTTTATTTTCAAAAATTCTGGTTTCATCAGTTACAAGGCATTTTTTTATGGGATGTGAAGTTATAAAAGGGTTGTGGTTAATATTGATCCACGTGGGCAACTTTGCTTTAATATGACGTTAAAAGGATAAGATGATAATTTGCTGATTCAGGCGGGAGTTCAATCGATTTGATTTTCAAACGGTGCTTGACAGCCGGGCGTGTGCAAAGGAACTGCTTCGTTTCCAAACGACGCTTGACAGCCAGGCATGTGAAGAGGAACCGTTTCGTTTCTAAACGACGCCTGATGGGAAGGCGTGCTAATCGGGACTGACACTCTCTAATGCGTGATCATCGGCGCTCATAACTGTCACGCATCAATCACATCCGCAAAACCCTTCGCATTTCCCTCGAAGATTTGGGATAGATTCTTCTCTCTCCTCTACCCACAGTATAAAAGGTAACGTCAACCATTGTTTACCTCTTTACTGCCCCCATATTTCAGAGAGCAAGAAAACCTTCAAGCATTCTACTGCTCATCATCTCTCCCATCTTCTTCACAACAATGGCGGATTCTTCATCAGTTCATGCTACCTCTCACATCTTGCCGATTTGTCCCCAACAGAGTTTGATCATTGATCTTACTCCTCAGGTCTACGATGCCTTCATGTTCCCGATTATCGAGTATCTCAAGTACTCGCCGATTGCTCCTGCTCTCAACAAGGTTGAAGCTGTTCCTTTGGAGTTCTTATCTTAGATCTTTGCCACTGCTCATTACGACAAGGCAGTCGACAGGATCTTCTTCGACGTGCTTGATCACAAGGCGTCGATCTCCAAGCAACTTTTTTGCTCAATTTTAGGGTTTGAACCTGATTCAACTAGGGTTAACCCTGACTCGATTCCGGTGGGTCATATGTTCTCTATGTTCTACAACATGGGATACACTAAGGTGTAAAGAATAGGAATCTTTGTCGTTGATCCAATGATGTTTGAGATGTTAATAGGATTAGATTGAGACTCGTCCATGCTTGATCGTTTAACCTGTTTGAAAGATTAGACTTGTAATATGTAATATTAGGGCAAAACAAATAAATGCTGAGTTACGTCAATTATGGAATGACGGCTCAATAAATATCAGTTAATGCGGAATAACCCTAATCGTAAACTCTTTCACAGAAAAGATGTGTATGAATTACACAGCCTCATGCTCTGATACCAATTGAAGGGCTCCTTGATTTCGTCTCCATTCCGAAACAAGGGGAGAAAAAGAGAATGTGTCTCAACCGCCTCCTACTTCAACAGCAACACATACAACCGAACCTCCTCCTACAGGCCAAGCCTCAGGTTCCGGTGTAAAAGACAAGGGCAAGAGAATTGCTGAGGAGAGCGATGATGATGATAAGGAGACCATTGCTGACATTCTAAAAAGGCAAGGTCGAGATAGGGATGCTGACATTAGCACTCGTGTAGTAAGAGAGGCTGAAGAAGCCGAAAGAAGACAGAAAGAAGCTCACGACCTTCTCGAGAGCAGGAAAACTCTTTTTCCTCCTTGGACTCTGGAGAAGCTGCTGAAAGAAGCCATCGAAACACCCAGCATTTGTGGCTAGAACCGGTGATCTCTTTAGATCGTTCTAATACTATCGATTCTCAGTTCGATATGCCACTGACCCGAAAGGCGTTCGTATTCCATGCCTTTGAGAACATTGCTGAGTTCCCTCATCCACATCCAAAGATTGATCGGGACTTAGTCGATTTCTATCTGAGGGCCGCTCAACCACAGTACCAAACATGGAGCGCTCAAAAGATTATCAATGTTCGGGTTCTAAAGCCGTACAGGGAAGGAAACTTCACCAACGTTCGGTTTAAGGTGCTGAGGAGATCTACAAAGACCGAACATGCCATCTCGCTTGCTAATCTTCCCAACTTGAATCCACATGACTGGATCATCTTGCACAACATCCTTCTTACTAATGAAGCCGAATATGGTCCGATCATTGACCACTTCAAGAGGATGCTTGTTTGTTATATCATGGAAGTCGCAAAGATGGATCAGGAGATTGCAAGCGTATTCAAGAAAAAGCCTACCATAACTCCTGTTGGCTCATCAAGTGACCTAAACATGATGCAGATGGGGAAGATAGACCCGAAGAGAAACTCTGTTATGTTTACCAGAGACGAAGGCCAGAAATGTCTTTTCGCTTTAGCAGACAAACATCTCTATACTACTACATGTCTGGAACATGTCTTAGGGATCATCCATCAGTGCAAGCAGAACTCGGCGGATGACAACAAGTACTTTGATGATATGATTCAATGGTACATTCGCTTCAGACAGACAATCCTCGCCCTGATCTCACGTCTGTTTGATACAACCAAGAAAGTTCCAGCAGCTGGTCCAAGCAAGAAGAAATGATAGTCTCGCTCCAAATTGACGCAAAGGGGGAGATTGTTAGGTCCAGCTTAGTATTGCGTCCTTTGGGCTCGTTAGCTAGTCCAAGTTTTGTCTCCGGTATGGGCCTGTCCATCCGTGAGTTTTATGTAGGGTTTATTATAAATAGATGCTTGCATGCATCCTAGAACATAATGATTGGGTAACGATTAGAGAAGTATTTTCAAGCATATTCATCGTTCTTGTTTTGTAACCCTAGAATCCTTTACAGCGGAAGTTCTTAGTCGAGCTCTGCTGAGGATTGAGTAATCGAATCATTCGACTCATTCAGATCCATACTTGTGTTTTATTTCACTGTTTTTACGTTCTTTATTTACCTGTTACAAAGATCTAATCGATCAAAGAGTTTTTATAACTCATCAAGTATAAAGCACATAAATTCAAATAATTCCTTTTTAGTACTTCAAAATAAGTTACTTTTGTTGACCCTAACTATTACATCATCGAATCAGTGCTTAGCCTCGAAACATGGGCATTATAATTTTGTCTTTTGTTATACCGAAGTGTCAGAATGCACTGAACACATTTTCTGATATTTTGTGTTTGATTGGTTTTGCTAGTCACAAGCGTGGGAAGCATGATCGTCTACATCAGGAATATTTTTGCATTATCTTAATTATAAACGTATACTATTTCCTTCTATAAATAGACAGTCTTTTAATCCTTTTGAAGTGTGTCTAATTTCCATCTTCTTTGTGATCGTATAAAGTGAAATACAAATCTCCATATCTCTTATCTTTTATCTAATGTTCTTCATTGTTCATACTTTATTGTTTACTGAATAATAACTTGTGTTTGGATGTAAACCAAGTTATGATCTAATAAGTACCTCTTTAACTTGCTTACATTTAACGATATATGTTGTTGTTATGTTCCCTCTATAACTTCACTTTCCTTTATTGTTGAGCTTCATCATGATCCATGAGATTAACTTAAATTCTACACTATAATCTATTTATTATCAAGCTCTTCTCTCAGCATAATCTCAAATTATACTCCCTGATTTGTGACTGGGATAACGAGAATCACAAACAAGTTGTGAATAACCATGCAAACCCACGTGGCACCCTCTTTGTCATTTATGATCTCACAGTGGTGTGCCGTTTAACCACACACGCTCTACCAATAACCATAAACTCGAGTTGTACCATCATTTCAACTTTTGAGTTCTAAATTAGTGTGTTGAGTAACCACGCACGCTCCACTAACGGCTTAAAAAGAAACAATGTCTATTTTCATAGATTAACATACAATTTCACATCCCTTTCGGCTAATGAAAATCCACCACACAAAGAACCGATGGTTGAAAAGGACACACAGTAAATAGTCATTTTATAGGTTGTTTCCTTATACCTCTCTTATAGCATGACTTCATGATTAAAGCTTACTCGAGGATTGATTGGCAATTATTAATCTCATACATATAGCACTATAACTCTTTTATATATATATATATATATATATATATATATATATATATATATATATATATATATATATATGTGTGTGTGGGGGGGGGTGTATGTGTGTAAGAGTATTTTAAAACTTTTTAATAATACAAGGTTTAAGCTCAATTACTCTAATTAACTTTTAATTAATTAATGTTTAAACCAATTTTAGATTTATTTTTTTATCTCTTAATTAAACATTTAATTACTTATATTAAATCTTTTTAAGGATTAAACAATTATCTTAATTAATCTTATAATTAAATAATATTAATTCCTTTTATTCTTTCTCAATTTTCGAATTAGGGTTTTATAATTATCTAGTCTAAAGGTTCATATTTTATTCAGATAAAATAAAAATTAAAATCTAATAATTATCCTATAATTTGAAAAAAGGACAAGTAATCTTGAAACCCCACTGCAACCAATAGCACGCCACGCCCAGAACCAGGCGTGCCACAACCTATGATTGTCATGTTCTTTTGATTTCTTCCAGTATCTATTTCCAGTTTCATATATGCATAAATAACAGAAAACTCTAGGCTCTTACACTGTTTATGGGGTTTCTAGGTTACAATCAAAACATTTGCTCAATGGAGTTTACATAAACACTTATGGGTACACACAACCTAGAATACTATGATATGTTCTCAAGTTATAGCAACATACGTATGAAACAAACTTCTAACCTATGTAAATAGAATATTACAACTTAGAAGACATACCTTTTTATAAAAATCGAATAATGCAAACAATCCTCTTGAATTCTTCCTTGGAAAGCAAGCATCAATAATGTGGATGCCTCTAATAGTTTACACCCAAAACCCTAGAAAATCCAAGGATCGAAAATAAGGGGAGAGGAGGGATAAGAATACCGATTTCTATTTCTTGAGTATGTAGGGGGTGTTTTCTTCTAGGAATATGGTCCATATTTATAGTTGCTAGAAACAATACTTTGAATAATAAACTAATAGTATTTTATCATAATTCAAGTATTTTTCCTTATCAACTTTAGGAGGCTTCCAGAACCCTTCTGGTTCATCCACGAACCCATCCAACGAATGGGAGGTTATAGAATTGCCTTTCTTGCTCAACTATTGAACAATTTCAATTCAACCCTTGCATCCTTATTAGTTGTAATTAATCCAAATTTAATTTCCAAATAATTTTGAATAAATCTTAATTAATTATTAACTATTTCTAATTAAAATATTAATCATATAATATATTAACAAACCATTTTATCTCTTTCTTAATATCAATCTAGCTATTTTTGGTTATGAGGGAAACCCAAAAAAGACATTAGTTTTATTCACTAAGATCATATCAATTTAGTTAAGACCTTAGACACCTTAATGTAATAGTATATCCAATCGATAGGCCACCTTACCTATCCTAGGAATCACCCGTAATGGTCCGATGAACATGGGGCCCAATTTTCCTTGCTTTCTAAAATTGAATAACACCCTTCCATGTTGATACATTCATCAATACCATATCTTTGACATGAAACTCTAACTCAGAATGATATCTTTCCGCATAACAATTCTGATGGTTTTATGTTGTCTACAGTTGCTGTCTGACCTGCTGGATGAGCTCTGTCGTCTTGAGCACCACCTCAGTGATCTTCATGACCCTCTACTTAACCTATCCCCAATAAATATGGGTCTAAAACTTCCTCCTATAAGTAAGCTCGAAGGGTGGAACACCAATGTGAGAATGATAGCTGCCATTGTATAAAAATTCTACCAAAGAAATATAGGAATCCAAGCTCACACCAAAATCGGTAATAAAAGCCCTCAACATCATCTCGAGTGTTTGAATGGTCCGATCACTCTGCCTATCTTTCTGTGGATGATATGTAGTGCTGAAATGCAACCGAATACCCAACTTCTTATGGAACCTCTACCAAAACCTATAAGTGAACCGGATGTCTTGATCTGAAACTATAGAAGTTGGCAGACTAGGACGGGAGACCACCTCTCAAACGTAGATATCTGCCAATTTATCGACCGAAGAGCTCTCTTGGATAACAATAAACGGAAATCCAAGTAGCATCAAATTCCCTAGCAATCTTTGGTAGCTTCGTAATGACATCCATGGTGATATGTTCCTATTTTTATATAGGGATCTCTAATGGTTGTAACTTTTTGGGAGGAATGTGATGGTCAACCTTGACTTTCGGATGAGTCAAGCACCATTTTACATGCCAAGCTATCTCCCTCTTCATGCTGGGATACCAATAACTAAGTCTCAAGTCCCTGTATATCTTCCGAACCCCACCTAAAACTGGAACCCAAACCTTGCCACATTGATTCAGTAATCCACGCCTACCAGTGGCAAAGTTAGTAATTTGACCCCTGATCTTCTCCTTATTGCGGTTCCTTTCCTTGATCCCTTCAACTTGTGCCTCCTCGATCAAATCCAAAAGTGGTGAACTGATTGTCATCCGGTCATCCTCAAACATAGGTCTCCGATAGGAGCGCTAGTCGCTTTGCAACAAAAAGCATCGGCCACCACATTGGACTTCTCTGGGTAATACAAGAATTCATAATCATAATCCTTCACCACATCGAGCCATCTATGTTGTCTTACATTAAGATTTTTCAGGTCTATTAGGTATCTAAAACTCTTGCGATCTGTGTAGATAGTACAACTAACCCTGTACAGATAGTGTTGCCAAATATTGAGGGCAAAAACCATTACCCAAAACACCATATCATGAGTAGGATAATTAGCCTCATGAGGCTTCAACTTCTTAGAAGCATAAGCAATCACTATACCATGTTGCATAAATACCGTTCCCAGCCCTATGATCAAAGCATCACAATATACCACAAAATCCTCAACGTCCTCAATAAGGGTCAACATTGGAGCCTCGCATAGCCTCTGTCTCAATGTCTCAAATGCCACCAGCTGCTCAGGGCCCCACCAGAAAACAACATTTTTCTTCGTCAAGTAGGTGAAAGGAACAACAATATAGCAGAAATCTTGAATGAACCTCCGGTAGTAACCTACTAAACCAAGGAAACTATGGATCTCATATGGAGACTTTGGAACTTCCCACTTCATCACCACCTCAATCTTGGCCGGATCGGCTAAAATTCCATCTTGATTGATGAGGTATCCTAGAAACCGAACCTCGCACTAACAAAACTCACTCTTGGAGAACTTGACATATAAAACTTCCTTCCTTAAAACCCTAATAATTTCCCATAAATTCTCCTCGTGCTGCTCCGTGGTCCTAGAAAAGACCAAAATATCATCGATAAATACAATGATCGAGCGGTTAAGTATCGACATGCACATCTGGTTTATCATGTCCATGAACGCTGACGGTGCGTTGGTGAGCCGAAATGTCATCATCACGAACTATAATGACCATAAAGAGTTTAAAAGGTCGTCCTCTCAATTTCCTCCTCTATGTCCCTCATTTGATGATAACCCAACCTCAAGTAAATCTTGAAAACCCAAGATGCTCCCTGCAGCTGATCAAAAATATCATCGGTCCTTAAGAGTGGATAATGATTATTTATTGTTAGCTCATTCAGCTCTCTGTAGTCTATGCACATCTGATGTGAAATTTCCTTCATAACAAACAAGATCGACACTCCCCAAGGCGAATTGAGCGGTCGGATTAACTCTTTGTCCAAAAGCTCTTGGTGGTGAGAGGATAACTCTTGCATCTCAGGCAGTGCGAGACGATATGGTGCCTTATCAATCATGACCACCCTAGGTCAGGTCCAACATAAATATACCCTCAAAGCCACAAAAAGGACATAAAAACCCATAAAATGATAGATCTAGGAAGTTTAAGCTACAAAGTTGGGAATGTGACTACTTATAGAGGTTTAATGAATGACACGTCGTGGTAACGTGGCATTACCATGTCATGGTAAGACAACACCACGCTGTGAAGGAGCTTAAAACTCAAAACCTAACTTATAAACTTAAGCATATTAAGAATAAACTCATACTTGGATTGGGTGTTACAATTCTCCCCCACATGAATCAGATTTCGTCCTCAAAATCTGTAGCAGTAAACAAATTTGGGTAGTGCACACATATCTCCTCTTCAGCCTCTCACGTCCACTCAGAACCCTTCTTGTGCTGCCACTGTACCTTCACCAAGGTCACCACCTTGTTCCGTAGAGCCTTCGTTCTTCTGCCCATAACAGATATCAACTTCTCCACATAGAGCGAGAGAATGAGTATGAGTGTAAGGATATATATATATATATATATATATATATATATATATATATATATATATATATATAAACACACACACAAAGAGAGAGAGAGAGAGAGAGAGAGAGAGAGAGAGAGATATGGGAATAAGTGATAGTGTAGAGTATAAAGAGAGTAGCAACGTAGTAAGAGAATGATTATAAAGGATATAGAGAGAAAGAGAATAAATAGAGGAAGAGATAGTATATATATATATATATATATATATATATATATATATATATATATATATATATATATATATATATATATATATATATCTATCTACACTTTCTTTCTTTCTTTCTTTCTTTCTTTCTCTCTCTCTCTCTCTCTCTCTATATATATATATATATATATATATATATATATATATATATAGAGAGAGAGAGAGAGAGAGAGAGGGGGGGGGGAGAGGAAGAGAATAAGTAAAGAAGGGATATAGAGTAAAGGAATAAGTATAGAGAGGGATATGTTGAAACGGGATAAGTAAAGAGTAAGAGAGACTAAAGAGAATACGAGTAGAGAGAGTATGATGAGTTACATAATGAGTTCTTTTGATTGTATTTCATGAGTATAGCTGAAAGGTGTGATTAAAGATAAAATTAGTTAATTAAGGATTGCTCACTAAGCTCTTTGTAGCTTATCCTTTTGATGTGTGTTTTGTACGTAAATCTATTAAGAAGTAAAGATTTGAGAAGAAAGATAGTGATGTTCAGCTCTCATGATTGTATGTTATACTCTTAGTGCGGTTATATTGATAACTATTTGTGTTAGATTATTAATGTAACCATACATCGATGAGTTTTATAAATAAAAAATAAATTGTTTAGGGTGTATATGTATTAAAAAGCCAAGTGTTACACTACTAATGTGAAAATGTTGAGATTTTAGATATTTAATATATATTATATTTTAGATTTTATGTAGTAACGCCCAAAGGAGTTTTGTAATACTCTCTCCGTCCCAAATTGATAGTCCATTTTTGACTTTTGAAGTCTTTTTTCTTCAATTTTGACCTTAAATATTCTTATTTGTGTTATATATTACTTGATAAAATTTATAACAATGAAAAAACATTTAAAATACAATCCATTTATATATTTTGCATCAAATATTATCTATCAAACACAAAAATATTTAAGGTCAAAGTTTAAGAAAAAAGACTTCAAAAGTCAAAAGTGGACTATTAATTTAGGACGGAGGTAGTATGTGCTAATTCGGACTTCTCCGTTTATGGTGTTGTTATTTTTGTATTCCATCATGTGTTCCTATGGGTATATGTTCTTGGATTTTGTGGGTGCTGTAACAACAAACTGTTTATCATTCTCTAGATGACATTTTCCATAATCTTACACCACGATTCATGAGTCATGATGATCACACTTGAAAAGAAAAGAATTACAACTAAAACAATAAGAGTTGTAAGTATGAAGTGATTTTTTCTTTCTTTTAAAATGGTAAATCCAATCTACCACTAAACTCTCAAGAAGAAAAAATATCATCTCATGGCGATTGGCTAGAAACACGGAGAGTACGTGCAATTGTCTTCAAAAATGTATAGATCCTTAAATCATGTGCGTTGATTGAAAAGTCATTCCCTAAACTAAAAACACAAGGCATTATTTTATTTTATTTTTTTATCTTTATGTGTTAAGCTTGAAAATGTTTCTTACAATTCGTGTAAACATTAGACAAATAAGAGAGGCCTTCCCCAACAAAATGCAATGGAAAACGACTAGCTAGCAAAAGAAGGCTAACTATAGACAATGATATTTGGCAGCCACCATTTACCAGTTATTGCCCATTTGATGGCTAACTAACACGTTTTAGAAACTCCTATGAACCATCGTCATCAAATGTCAGACCCAATATCATTTGATTGGACTACTGACCCGAGAATTCTTATGGGTGTTAATATGTTTGGTACTAGAACCGACTCGACAAGATATGTATGAATGCGTACCAATAACTCTAAGAAACATGTACCAATAACTCTAAGAAACATGTGTCAAGTGCCTTGATCACTCGATTTGACCCACCAGAATTGCCAAGTTCGTAACTTGGTATTGGGCAACACAAATATTTTTATGGCTGCTAGAGTGCTTGTTCCTACAAACCGATAGTTAACACGTTTTCAATAAATCAGAAGTCACATGTGAGTTGGTAAGGGTTGTGTCCTAATCTTTTGCAACTTTTTAGATCATGCGTAATGGAAAATCAAGTTGACTTAAGGTCTTGGTTGAGACTTGAGAGTGATATAACGACGTGGAAGAATGAAGAAAAGCAACGCACGATGGGCACTTTTAAGGTGGTCATGATTTAATTAATATTTAGACACATCCAAAATGGTAATGATGCATATACAATTAAAAACAGTACTTTAGGGGACCGTTTATTTGATATTTTATTTACTCATTTAAACCATTATATAAAATGGAATGTAAAATGGATATATCTGCAATCATAAAATTTATACAACTAGATGTGATTCTTATCTTTTTAACAACAATGTTTGCATTTGTTATCATTATATGTAATAAAGATAATCATTTATATATAAACCGGATTATGCAAGCATAGATTGGTGAATTTTGGTAACAAACTCACATGTGCCCGTCTAATTCCGTCTTACAAATAGTGTTCTACACTTTTATATCTATAAGTTAATAAAAAAAAGTTCAGCGTGTTTACATAGGGCTAGGTTATAATGTGGATGGACAACTATTATGCAGACGTGTGGACAGTGCTATTCTATGCGAATTACTAAAATAATAAGTTGTTTAGTAATGTGAATACGTTCAACCTCACACAATTATTGTCATTTTTATTCATTCTTACTAATTCTTATTCATTTTTGTTCCAACGCATCGTTTTTCATCCATTTTCATTCTTATAGCATACGACTCAATAAATATTCTGACAACATTCTGACAGAATATGAATAATAATAAAAAGAGTCTATAATAACTTTATAGACGATTTAATTGGTGAAAATGCGTGATAATGACAATAGTTATATAAGATTGAGTGTATTCGCATTATCAAACAACATATTTTCTTTGTCATTCTCACAAAATAGCACTATCCACACGTTCACACAATAGATGTCAATCCACATTTAAACATAACTCTGTTTATATATATATATATATATATATATATATATATATATATATATATATATATATATATATATATATATATATATATATATATATATATATAACCCATAATGTAAACCAAAAAATTCAAGTTTAACTCAAGTCGGTTTATGTTTTGGAAAAAAGTTTGTAGAAGGGTTGTCTATGTGACATTGAAGGGTTTTAGTTTTGGAAAAAAGTTTCTAGAAGTGTTTTTTTATGTAACATTGATTGTTACCTTAGAACATCTTCGGTTAATCTTATAATTACGGGATGCCATTTTAAAAATCAATGATATATAGACTGTAATGCTTATTGAAATTTGACAAAACTGTAAAATTGGTTCTTATTGTTTTCAAAAAATTATGGATAGGGTCCAAAAACTTTTCAATTTGCATGGAATGTCCAAAATGAAGAAATTTCCATGATTTAGGTCTCTGGACTACTTGAAAGATGGTTTTACCCTTTTCTTTTATTTTTTCAATTTTCTATATTTATGCTAATACCTTTCATAATTTAAGAATAAAAAATTATCACGCAACCGGTAACCTCTCTCTCTCTCTCTCACTCTCTCTCTCAGACACACAAATACATACACCTACAACTCAAAACATAGAAACACATGTAACTCGATCATTCACTACTTTCTGCAATCTCCAAATTTTGAAGATGATGGCGATGATTTCGAAGAACACCCAACACCATGATTATGTAAAAAACACTAGTCTGTCCAATTCAATGACACCTACATAATCATGAACGCTAAATTCGGTGTTTTTCAATATATCTGAGTGAAAAAAGAGACATTTTTAGTAATTTTACCTGGGTGGAACCAATAGAAGCCATGGAAATTGCAATAATTTTGGACACGTTTCCTAGAATCATAGTGGGTTTAATTTCAATTAGCTCAAAACATGTCTTTTAACTGAAGCTAGAAGCTCCGAAGATAGCTGGATTGAGTACCCAAGGCTTACGCAACTGAGACGCTACACCGATGACACCTTTCATGGTCGGCAACCAAACTAGGACCAAAACTAAGAAAAATTCATTATTTTGGACCTTCCATGCAAGTCGGAAATTTTTTAGACCATATCCATAATTTTTTGCAAACCAAAAGGTGCAAATTTGAAGTTTTGTCTTGAAATTTTTAACGGAAAAAATAAAACTTTTAATCCTTAAATAAATATTAAAGTTGGGTTTTGTAATAAATGAATTTTTAAATGCATTTCATTACAATTTGATGTTGATCCAATTTTGATCTCTTTCCGTCTTTCTTTATCTATATCTAAGTTTAGGGATTGTCATCTTTTATTTTTGGGGTTTATCTCGTGTTTTTTTTTTGTCGCTGCATATAACCTTAGTTTTCTTCTCTCTCAGTCGGTTATGAAATAAAGACACTGGTAATACAAAATTCTTCTTTGTTTTCTAATTTTGTTATGATATCATAACCGAACCTGGTTTTATAAAGGTTGTATACCCTCCTGTAACAATGACAGACAAAACTTCTTCCACTCCAGAGAAAAATTCCATTGATGCATCTTCTCCATACTTCCTCACGTCAACTGACAACCCAAGACATAATTTTGTTGGTGTAAATCTTATACGGGATGGAAACTATGGTGATTTGTCTCAACAAGATGACCAATGTACAATAAGCTAAAAACAATAGTGACGTTGTTGACGAAACTATTGGCATGCCAAACGAAGGATCACCAAATCTGACGAATTGTACAAGATGTAACGTCGAGGTGAGAAGATGCCTTAAAAGTATGATGGAAAAGGAAATCAAGAACAATGCAAAGTATACAACCACAACTACAGATATATGGCTTGATCTTCAAGAAAGATTCAGAAAACAAACACTCCTATGGCATATGAATTGAGAAGAAGTATTAGCATGATCTGACATGAAAATTTGTATGTATTTGCTTATTACACAACGTTACAGGGTGTCTAGGATGAATCAGATTTATAAGTCCAACACTCTTCTGTACATGCAATGGGTAAAAGTGTGGTGTCTCCAAAGAAATAAAAAGCATGCGAAATAATGAGCTCCTATATGGCATTCTGATGGGTTTGAATAATGAATATGGACCTTTCAAAACTCAGATCCTTAGCAACAATCCTATTCCCGACATAGGGGATTCATATAACCTCATCTCTTAAGATGAACAAAAACAACTGATTGGATTCGCACGAAGGATGCCACCTAAATAAGGTACATTTCAAGTCTCCATAAAAAACCCAATCTCGATCAATTAACAAACCTTACACACATGCAACAACTAAAGAGCATGGAGATGGAGACAAGAGGAATGGAAAGAATCATAATCGATGATGTGCACATCGTCGAAAGACTGGGTACACTTATGATGGATACTTCGAGGTTGTGGGATATCCAGGTTGGTGGATGGAAAAATATGGACACAAAGTTTTAGAAATTTAAAGTCTCAACCTTGCCTAGTAGCTACAGTCTCATACTCAGACATGCTTGGATTCACCAAAGGAGAGCATGCACAATTACTTCGAATGATTATATTTGTTTAGAAAAATGATAAGGTTCCAAAGTCTCTTATCATTAACATGACTGGTAGGAACGATTCTTTCAGTTCATCGATTATTGAATCTGGTGCTAGTAAGCGCATCACATTTAATGAAAACCTATTGAAATCCATCAAAACCATCACTGGGAGTCCTTCGTTAAAAGTACCAAATATGTATTCCATACCCATTAAAAGCATTAGAAACATCCGTTTGTCTAAAAACTTAAATTAAACATGTACTCAACATACCTGGTTTTCATTTCAATCTACTGTCTGTAATCAAGTTAACCGTAAATAACACTGCTCATTTATGTTTTATATAGATATGTACATTGTACAAGATTTACATTTTAGGAGATTGATTAGGATGGGTAAAGTTTGAGATGGTCTATACTACTTGGAGTTATTCAAGCGTAAAGGGATGGCTATGTTAGTATCTATGGATTTCATAGTTTCGTATAGGATTTTTAGATATGATTCGATTTGGGTACTCAAAAGAATACAAAAATATAATAATTTTAGTGTTCACGATTTATTTTGTGATTCTTGTATGTGTATGAAGTTGTGACATCCTTATTCATGGTTCGTAATTTTATTTGGTTTTGATTTGAACATTTCGCTGAAATCTAAAATTTGTATTTAATCACAAGAAGCACAACACGCTTCTTATGGGCTCAGTAGGCTTAGACTCATGGGCTAGACAACTTTTTAGGGGTTTGAAGGTTATTTAAACACCATTAACCTCTACGGTTAGCTCATTCTAAGCCTCCATCGTCCCCTAAAGAAATCCCACAAAACCCTAGCCCTTTTTAACTTATTTTGAACCTTGGAATCATTTTAGGAAGATTATTTCTCCATTTTTAGTTAAAGCTTAAAGAACAAGATCCTCATTAGTGCATTGAAGTGAAGAGCAACTGTGACACCCTCGGTTGGTGGCAGAAACGTCAAGCTTTGCGACTTTGTCATGGATCACAGTCATTGAACATACATTAAATAGTACAAGAATGTAAAAAGAATAATGAATGTATTATTACTAAAAATAGATTACAATGATATTCAGAGTTACAATAATTTGATGCCTTAAACAGTATGGTACTTAATAAAATTGCAATAGTAATCTATAGGTGATTTCAATTTGTTGTCTTCTAGTAGTGCAAGCATCCATCTCTTGATTTCCTAGGAACACATGCGAATGTAAAAATGTCAACATAATGTTGGTGAATTCGCATGTTTTTTTTAGCTTTTATATCAAAAGTACTTTTAGTATCAAAAAGCATTTGCTTTACTGTATATAAGTCTATTTTAACAAATATTATTATTTATGTACTCTTATCAAGAGTAGTGTTTTACTAAGTATAAGTCTATTTCAACTTATATAAGCATTTGAGTACTTTATTCAAAAGTATTGGTTTACAATGTATAATTCAATTTTAACTTATACCATTGTTTGTGTACTCATCTCAAGAGTAGTGTTTTATTGGATATAAGTTTATTTTAAGTTATATAAGTGTTTAGTACTTTATTCAAAGTATTTTTTACTGTGTATAAGTCCATTTAAACTTATATCATTGTTTTTGTTTTTTATCCAAAAGTATTGTTTTAATATATATATATATATATATATATATATATATATATATATATATATATATATATATATATAAAAGTCTATTTCAACTTCTATAAGTGTTTGTGTACTTTATTCGAAAGTATTCTTTTGCTTTGTATAAGTTTGTTTTAACTTATATAAATGTTTTCTTAATGCGTATACATCAAGGTTACAATGAGTTCCCATAATCGAGTTATTGACATGTTGGTACCCCCCACAATGTTTCATCAGACGTCGTAATGTTTAGACAGTTATCACCCATGACTTGACCATCGTGGTTGTAGTTAGCAATCGCAGGTGGGGATGTCAGCCCTTATAGATCTATATGTAACTCTCCCGCCAACTTGTGATTTAACGATTATGGGTTGGGTTCTTGTCTAAGTATTTAAACTTAGATGATGAATGTGTGTCATTTAACCACTACTTGCATAGGTTTAATCGTTGTAGTCTTAACTTAATAATTTTAAGTTAATAGACTATTATTGCATGGTAAAATTATATTAATATATAGTTATAGCATTTAGTTATCTTTACATAATTAAACGAGCAGAGTAACATCATACTACAATTGTTATCCATTTTTAAATGAGCAGAGTAATGACATAAGGTAGTGATTATCCATTTCTAAATGAGTAGAGTAACGACATAATATAAATATTATACATTTTTAAATTAGCATAATAACGGCATAATATAACTATTATCCATTTTTAAACTAGCAGGATAATCATATATCTAAGTTTGCATAACAAGGCTCAAATAATTAAAATATCAGAATGATAATTAATAATTAATTAAAATAGCATATTAACCATGTATCCCCCCCCCCCCCCCCCCCAATTAGATAGATTTGGAAAAGGAGGCCATGAAACTCACCCTTGTAGCGTGATTTAACGAAACTGGTTTGTTCCGAAAAGTTGTCAGAAGCTCCGAATCACTCGGGCCTCGGGAAGGGGAATTGCTTTATAAATAGAGAGTCGATGTATGGGATATGGTGTGAGAAATGAAAGAGACCCGAGCAGTATAGGAAGGATCTTGGAGGGCGTGGTGCGCCCCTGACAAAAGCACGTCACGCTCAGGTGTGATGGGTCCACCCGAGTGTTGCCATGTTTTGTACCCTCGTTGGTCTGTGTCGCTTGGTCGGTGGAGAGCAGCGTCTATCGGGTGGCCACGTTTCTCTCTCAGTTTGTGTCACGCGTTCGGCCTTCTTTATATACACGCGTTCGTATCGACGAGTAATACAACTTTCCTTTAGATTATTATAGCTAATTCAGATTTACTTTTAGCTCATATTTTTACAAGGGCTGTATCCTAAATGATTTTTCAAAAATTATAACTCTCTTATACTGACCCCATTTTCGGTGTTCTTTATCTCATTGATTTTTTTTATCAAGGAGTACTATGATTCTCCTTTACGTTGTTTTGGTTAAAATTCAACCAATTTTCTTCTAAATTTTTACCACACACATTTCTATGTTAGTTAACTTTAAAACATAAAAAAATCATAAGTTCCTCATACGAAGTTAGATTTTTACGTTTCTTATATTTTCGAGATCATGTTGAAGGGTACTTTCCGAATATGTTACTATTTATATATAATAATACAACTTTTTGTGCACCCAGATCTATAGTTTTTGGACGATTCGATTGATTTTTCTTTTATATTGGAATGTATAATATTGTATTTTCATTTAAAAATGATCATATATTATATATTAGGTTAGTACGTCGACGATCGTTGACCAATTTTTTTGACGGTTGTCACAACAACTATAGATCCAACTAAGTTTCTTCAATTTAGGACCTTTAAGAGTGTTAAGCTTCGAACTTTCCTTTTTGTTTGTTAGATCTTTACACATTTGTTAATATACACCTTTTTGGCCCTTTTTGTTGGTGATTTTGGATTTGGAAGAACTCTAGCACCATTTAAGCACTTTGGGGGTTCTCCTTGGACCTATCTGACTAAGAAAGTAGAGGCCTTTAACTCCCCTTTAAGCCATGCAAGCCTTGAATAGAGTTTTATATCATTTTAGAGCATAAACTTTAGATATGGGTTGTTTGGTGATGTCTTGATGGATAAAATTGGAAACTTTATCCACTACTAACATGTTAAAGCTGAGATCTGGAAGTTGGAGCCTTGACTTAGTGGATTAGGTCATTTGGCTTTGCAAGATTGGTTTGGACACGACACACTTCTTGAAATTAGGGTGTACTTCTTAAAAGCATAGTCTGCTTTTAGAGTTTGTAGATTCTCACCTGTTTGAACCTAAAAACTTGACTATTTTATCTTGTAGTAAGCACGTCATATTTTTATAGAGCGTGGCAAGTTTGGTTGACTGGAAGTTAACTTTTAATCATGTTTGAACTTGGGTCAAACTTTAGGGTTGTAGGTCATGGACTGAGTTTTGACCCTATTATTAATGTTTTAGTGGTTTGAGCCCATCGTTATTTTTTGGTGCAAGTGTGGTGTTGTTAGTTATTTGTGAGATAAGTCTCCTTATTCTACTGTAGGACACTAGGTGTCACTATGTGTTGCCGTTTTCATAACCCTTGTTGGTATGTTAGTATGCTAGTAAGATATACGTTGTTTAGTTGAAATAGAACTGTTGGGTTGAAACAAAACTATTTAGTTGAAATAGACCTGTTAGAGTTGAAACAAACCTGTTCTGTTGAAATAGACTTGTTAGGTTTAAAACAGGCCTGTTCGGTTAAAATAGACATGTTGGGTTGAAACAGACCCATGTGGTTGAAATTGACCTATAGGGTTGAAACATACATGTTCGGTTGAAAAAGACATGTTAGGTTGAAATAGACTCGTTACTTTTATGTAGGGATTTTGTGCTACATATGGTATATTGTAAAACTCACTAAGTTTTGGCTTACAGTTTTGGATTAAATGTTTTAGGTACTTCTGAGGATCGTGGCAAGGCAAAGACGTGACTATACCTATTTAATATCAACTCTCATATTTTGAGATTACGAAATGTTATGATACTCTAATTTTGGATTTATGTTTTTGGACAAATGGTTTTATGCTTGATTGGTATTTATAAAAATGGTCTTTATCTTATTTTAAAATATGAAAAAAAATATATTGTGAAATTTGGGACGTTATAGAAGCATCATATACCTCCTTTATGAATTAGTTTTACAAAGGTTACTAATGTGTTTGAGTTAATACACATTGAAATTTGGGGTTCATATCAAATTGCTTCATTTTATGGTGCTAAATACTTTTTATCTATTATCGATGATATAGTCGAAGAGTTTGGGTGTTTTTAGTGCAACTCAAAATGGAAGTCATCCATTTTTGATAGCCTTTTCTAACATGGTAGAAAACCAATTCAATAAAGAGGTGAAAATAATTCGCACAGACAATGGGTTAGAGTTTTAATCAAATTACATGCTCGATTTTTACAAAATGCATAGAATTCTATTAGAATTTTCCTACTCATACACACCCCAACAAAATGGGGTTGTGGAAAAGAAACACCTACATCTTTTAAAAATATTTTGTGCACTTCCTTTCCAACCATGCTTGTGTTGATACATAAAAGCGAACCTCTAGGAATCCAAGCTAAACCAGATATGAAGTCAGTACAATCCGATAGGAGAAGAGTTCCAAAGTTAGTCTTCTTCTAAGATGAAGACATTTCTGATACATTCGTAGTTCATTGATGTGATAGAGTCTGTACAAGAATTTAATGTTCCTTGTCGTTTTATTGAGTGAACAGTTCATATGACAAAATCAAGTAAATCTTGTGTTTCATATTTGTCAAGTTCTCCATTTATCTAGTCCATAAAATGTTCACGGTTTATACTATATCTATCCTTTACTATTTAAGGAGATGATGTTTCATGCATTGTAAGCTGGAAGTAGCAATATTCTCTTCACATCAATTACAAAATCTCTTGCAAGTCAAATCTCCTTCACCATCATTCTTCTTGTTCTTAAGTTGTCTTTACTTTGCTCATACTCTTTTTACTTTACTTAAATATTTTGTTGAATACTTTGTTGATCTTCATACTTCAAGACAAGACTGGTTTATCAGACTTGACTGCACCAAAAAATTAGCAGCAAACATTGATCTTAAGTTAATTCAAGGTTTGAGTTTTCAAAACTTGTCCGCATACTAAGTCTTGCACTTTCAGCTTGCCAATAGAATTTTGGGGTGAAAGTTCCTTGAGTGTGGCATATATCATAAATAAATTACCATATCATGTTCTTGAGAAGAAAACACTACATGAATTGCTACTTAGAAGGGTTTCCGCATATCAACACTTTTGTTTTTTGGGTATCTCGTCTATACTCATAATAGTCAATGTCAATTGGATAGTTTGGAGAAAGAGGCAAACCTTGCACTTTCATAGGCTACCCCATGGAATATAAAAGGATACAAAGTGTACATTTTAAAAACCTAAAAGATTTGAACCAGTCCTAATGTGACCTCTTTGAAGACATAATTCCTTTTGATGAAAACTTTAGAGGTCTAAATCTAAATAGAAAGGTGTATTTGATAGAAAAGCATAAGAACATTCAATTAGCATTAGACCCAAACAACCATAATTTGTTGGATCATAATTATTTGGGCTACAATGAGGAAGAGCGAAGCATTTATAGCCTACAAACCACACTTGAGCATAATACAATGAGTAATTAGTTCGAAAACAAGAAGCAACCCACTAAAATAGTTTTTGATCCATCTACAACTTAGAACCCTGAAATCACTTGACAAAGCACTTGACTGAAGGCCATTTGATGTGGGCCCTAGTGTGGAGGATCGGGCCCTTGCATTCCTAGTGGCCCACAATCGTGTGACTAAAGGGGCTTCACGGAAGTGACCATAACTTTGGCTACGGATCTCTGTTTTGGGCCTATGACCAGTCAAATTGAATCTTGGAGCAAGGAACACATCTTAATAAGTACCCAAAGGAGACTTACCCATTTTTGAGTCCAAAAATCACTTTGTAAATGGAGTTATGAATAGTTTTGTTATTTTTCCTTAATTTTTGGGTTTGTATTTGGCCCATCGACTTTTAGGGTTCTGTTTTAATTTCTACTTCTTATTTAAATGTTTTTGATGTAACTTGGATGTTCGATCATCAATTTTATGAACTTTCATTTTCTCCCATAATTATGTGCGTGTTAACCCAGATTTTGAAGTCAATCCGACGGTATTCGTAGAATCAACGTAGTTTTGAAGAGATTGACCTGGTTATTATTTTAGAATCAACAGGTTCACTCTTGTTTATTATTGTTTGTTTTCTACTTTGTATCACCATTCCCAAGCATCTTGAAAACTTTATGACTAACATTCATCCTTTAATAGATCATACTCAACCCATTCCTAATTTGGACTCCTCCACTATACATCCCATATCCAATTATGTTTTATATGATAAATTATGTAAATATCACAAAGCTTTTCTAGTAGCCATCACCTCTCATGATGAGCCTAAATAATTTTCTCAAGTTGTTAAAAGTTATTAATGGCATGACGCTATGAAAAAGGAAGTCCAAGCTATTGAAGAAAACAGCACTTGGAATCTTGTTAATCTTCTTCCTTGAATGAAAGTTTGTTGACTCAAAATGAGTCTACAAAATCAAATACAAACTAAATGGTAAGACTGAATGCTACAAGGCATGTCTCGTAGCAAAGGGATACACTCATGTCGAGGTTATCAATTTCCATGGCACATTCGCTCCAGGCGCTAAGCTAGTTACAGTTAGATATGCCTTAGTGGTTTCATCAAAAAGAAATTAGGAAGTTCACAAGTTAGATGTTGATTAGTGCTTTTCTTCATGGCGAAGTCCAAGAAGATGTTTACATGAAGATCCTACAAGGATTTGCCAAAACAGGTGACTAATACGTATGCAAACTTCAAAAGACTCTTTATGGATTTCATTAAGCTTTTTATAATTAGTGTCATAAATTCACCAAAAATCTTCTTACCCTTGATTTTAACCAGTGTAAAGTTGATCACACATAATTTGTGTTTTAAAAGGGTACTACATATGTGTCTACTCTTATTTATGTGGCAGAAGTTTTGTTGATCAGTAACGACACGTTCGCATAGAGGTTGTAAAGGATTATCTGAAAGAATAACTTATCATCAAAGACTTGGTCCTTATAAAGTACTTCTTGGGAATAGAGGTTGTTTGCTCGTAATAATGCTTTGTAAATAGTCAATTAAAATATACCTTGGACATCTTGGAAGAGTTTGGAGTTCAAGGATGTCGTTCGAGGAAATTTTGTACGAATGATAATGGTCAAGAAGATGACGCATCTCAATATCGACGTCTGATTGAAGGTTAATTTACCTAACCATCATTCGAACAAACATTGCTTACTCAGTCAATTTATAAGTAATTCCACACATTCACACATGGATGTTGCTTTCCATGCCCAACCTTGGAATCTAAGCAACTTTCTTACACAAGGAAACCATAGGAAGACTATACAGAATCGGAGATAACAAGATTATCCCTAATCATTAAATACCCATGGGGTAGGCACTACAAGAAAATTTTCATGATGAAATTCTTTCAACGGGGGGAGAATATGACAACCATCAGAATTTGGTCAATTAACGACAATCAAACATTAAAATTTTGACTTAAAGTATAATATAAGATAAATCTTGATGAAATTATAACCCTAAAACATAAAATATATCAGCAAAATCGGTCAAATTGTGTGAAAACTAAAAAGTTAAATATGCAAAAAGTTTTTTTTTATCACTTTTTATAGCCCATTAAACCTTAGCCTTTTGAGCTAAATCTACTGACTCCAACCGCTCAGTATCAAGAGTCGATTTAACAACAGAAGCCCTTGTAATGGCCAAAACTAGATCACCCAAACCCTCATCTTATTTTCAATCCATCTCAAGAGGCACTCGTTTAATTTCCATCTTTTTTACTTTTCTTTCAGACCTAATGTAACGCACGTAGATCCGGGCTAGTCAATTTAGAGACAATGAGCGTAAAAAAAAATGACTTTTTGATGGAAGATTATTTTGAAGGAATAATCTTAACCAGGTTGTAGAATATGTCTCAAGGGTTCCGTACATATAAAGAACACCGAAATCCGAGTTATAACAAAGAAGTTATGGCTCGTCGAAGTTTTACGGCAAAACCAGCAGGGCACCAGGAGATGTAAATAGTGAATTTACGATAGATGAGTTTTTAGCCTTAGTGATCTAAACAAAAGTTGTAGTATACGTTACACCGAGAACATACAAAAAAAGAACGCCCAAATCTGACTTCGTATGAGGAAGTTATGAATTTTCTAAGATTTGGCATAGCCGTGCACGACCCGAAACTCGAATTTTAGTTCGAGTGGTTTTTGGCCTACGCGACCTAAATGAGAGTTGAATATCTCAATAATAGGAACTCAATAATAAAAAGACAGGCGAAAACGAAGTCCGTATGAAGGAGTTACGAATTCTTCGTGGTCATTTAACAGTCTAATATCCTTCTACTATTAAATTTAAGATCGGTTGAGAATTAGCCAAAGGAGTCTAAATGAAAGTTGTATACCTTATTTTTACATACGCGTGGATATAAAGAACATCAAAAACGGATCTCGTATACGAAAGTAATGAATTTTTGAAAATCGGTTGATTTCCACCCTGTGTGCGATGCCATGTGTCAGCACCAGGCGAAACCTTAGAGCCTACGCAACCCCACGACGTGGTGAGAGGCACCACGACGTGTTGAATCCCCAGGGAGCCTATAAATAGAGGTCTTGGGTGAAGCTCATTCCTCACACCTTCCAACTTCTTCCTCTCTCTCTAAGCACTAACCCCCCCCCCCCCCCCCCCCCCCCCCAAAAAAAAAAAAAGGCTAGGGAACCCCCTAGCACAAGGCAGAAGCCCCGGAGCGCCCGATGGCTCTGAAAAGAAGAGCCTGTGGCACAGAAACTCTGCTTTGGCGGAGCCCAGTTTTGATAAAAACCCGTTGTAAGAGAGCTACGCCTATCATATCCTTAGTATAGCTTATGTTTTCATATAGTAACATTATTAGGACCTTAAAATAATTATTTGGGCTATTATTATGAGTTATATAAGAGTGTTTCTTAACGCTTATATAATAGTAATAATAGCTAGACTATTAATTAGTCGCGGTTAACGTTAGACCAAACCCTAGTGGTATTGATATTAGGTTTTGTCAAAGGAAAATTGTTTTGAGATAACGAAGTGCTATCCGAGAACCGAGTCACCACCTTTTCTAGTGAGTGCATAGCTACTTTCATCTTACATATAGATACGAAGTATTTAATATAAATTACTGTTGGATTAGTGTCTAAGTCCATAACTATTTTGGTATGTACTTGACCCGATGGTGCATGGTCCTTTTAGGTTGCCTTCACCAAAGCAACTTGATTGGAGAAATAAATAGAGAGAGAGGTTATTATGATTTATTAATATCTTATAAGAATAATATATTAAAGGAGAAATCATATTTGTTTAATTAATATTGGTCAATAATTAATTAAGAATTAATTTTGTGATCAAGTGTAATTAATTAAACTAGAGGGGCTGAATTGTAATTATGTGATAGTTACAAAATAAGTTAAGGATTATCTTCAATATAGGGTGAACGAATTTAAGGTGATAATGCCTTAGAATTCGACTAGGATAAGGGTTTCTAAGACCTATCTTATGGTTGCTTGGTGGGCAAGCAATTAGATAAGGATAAGGACTAAAACCCTAATCTTTACACCTATATAAACCCCCTAAGGCTCATGAATTCTTCTAAGCCTTCCCAAGAAGTCCTAAGGACGAATTCCTACCTCTCTCCTCTCTCTTTATACCTTCTCCACTTGCTTATGGTGTTTGTAAGCCATTAGAGGAGTGACACTTGTGACTCTAAGCCTTCCAAAGTCAATTCAAGGAGGAATTGGGATTGTTATTGCTACATAAAAATCAAGGTAATATCATAAACCTAATTATATGTTAATATTGATTTCCATATGTTAGAATTAGGGTTTATAGTCTTGGATTCAAAGCATGTACAATAGAGAAACCTAGATCCAAGCATTAGGGTTTGTATGAGCACATAGGATGTCTTATGACCAAAACCCATCAGTGGTATCAGAGCCTAGCTTGGTTTCAATTGTATTGATGCATTGTATAACTGGAAAATTCGTTTTTTGGGTTTCTGGAGGCTGGACTCGCCGAGTCCATGGCTGAACTCGCCGAGTCCATGCAGACTCGACGAGTCCAAGCCTGACTCGCCGAGTCAACTCGTCAGATGGAGGGTATTTCGGGATTTCTTGCTGTTTTTGCTTATGGATAGTTACCTTATCATGTTAGATCAATATTAATCCGATTATATGATATATTTGACTATAATTTTGATCTAATTGAAGATATTTATCAATTAATAAGATAATTGTTTCCTTATGTGATAATTGATTAATTATTTGGAGTAAATTGATAAATTGTTTTGCAAGAAATCATTAAATAAATCAAATATGGATAATTATGTGATTAGTTGTTAATTTAGATTATTTGTTATTTGATCCTTGTTGTTATGAAAAGTTTCATATTTTGCCCTTTAGGTTTTATAGTTTCAAATTTGAACCCCAAAAGTTTTGTTGTTTTGAAATATAAATGGTTAAAACCCTAATGTTTTGAAAAAGGTTTCAAAACTTGCCCTCAAGTTTTGGAATTTAAATTTTTATTAAATGGTTTAATTTTGATGTATGTTTAAATTCTAAACCCTAATGTGTTGAAATGTTTCAAAACTTGCCCTCAAGTTTTGGAATTTAAAAGTTGATTAAAAGTTTAATTAGGAATGTTAAATTCTAAAACTCTAGTATTGTTTTGAAATGGTTCAAATCACACCCTTATGGTTTTGTTAATTAATTAAGGTGTATAATTAAAAGAAGTTTAATAAATCCATAAAAGTTTAGGTTTACAATTTAATTAAAAGTATAATTGTTAAATTAGACCACCTAGTATTTTAAAAGTATAAAATACACCCTATACTATATATATAACATTAAAGGTATAACATTATATATATGTATGAGTAAAAGTCAGTCTTACCGTTAGTAGGCCTCATTCACGAAGTTGGTCTATAAGGGGTGTTTAAGGAAATTGCCTATAAAATGGCGATTGAATGGGTATCCACTCTTACCCACCGCACTCTTGACTAGTGGAGGGTCGTTAGCCGAACGGGTAGGATGGGACAAAACCTTCCATTATAAGTATAAATAAGTATAAAAGTAACTAAATGTTTTCATAAAATTCCCAATCTTAGTTACTTAGGCAAAAGTGAATTGATGCAATTCCATGAAATTACACTTTGTGCCCTTGCAAAGACGTTAGTGGAGCGTGTGTGGTTTACAGGCACACTAAATGGTTCTAAGCAAAGGTAGAAAAGGGTGACTCAATGTTTGTCATAGTTCGGTGGAGCGTGTGTGGTTTACCGACACATCGAATAGGTGACTGTAACATGTGAGGGCACCATGTAAGTTTGCATGGTTATTCAAACCCGCTTTGTGATCCTCGCCATCCTAGTCACAAACAAGAGGGGCATATCGAGATTTAAACATGCCATTGAAAGTTCAATGAATCTCAAAGGATCTAGGAGTTTTCATAGATTTAAAACTTAAATTTCTTTTCGTTTTTCATGGTGGAAATTAGTGAATCGTCATTCACTTACCTTCAAACATTCTGCAATTAGGGTTACGACATCCCTCTCCCGAGTTGTAGAATATTGTGTTGGGTCCTAGCCTTAGTATTTCATTTGGGTGATTTACTAAGGACTCAATCTATCAACTAACTTGAATTCGTTTTTCTCCCGTTTTGTAGATGTCAAAGTTCGACAACTATGGTCTTCCCAAATCCCGTGGAACAAGCATTCCACATGAAGATGGTATTCCACGATTCGATCGAGGAACAAGAAATCATGCTTCACTTCCTCCTCCTCCTCCAATTATTCTCCCTAACCCACAAGATTGTAAAATTGAAAGGTTCAATATCACTCAAGCCCTTTTGGCAAGTAAACATAAAGAAGGAAAGTCGGTGTGTGCACACATCCTAGGGATGAAGTCGCACATTGATAGACTAAGAATGATGTGATCTGTTGTCGGTGAGGAGATGGCTGTTGATTGGGTTCTTCAGTCACTTCCTAACTCGTATAGTGAGTTCATAAGAGAGTACTATATGATGAACCGCGACGTGACCCTTATAGATCTCACCTATATGCTTATTGCTGCTGAATCTGCAATGATTTGGCGCAATAGAAAAGCAAAGTTGATTGGTGAATCTGCCTTCGAGACCTCTATGGATATAGACAATGGCAACGAAAGACATGCTATGATCGAAAAGTTTGATCATAAGAGAAAGGCGATGTCTAAAGTAGTTCCATGTCCTGTTCCAAAAGAGTGGATTTGCTTTTATTGCCAAGAGAAGGGGCATTGGAGACGAAGCTTCCCCATTTATCTAAGAGATCTAAGAGATGGGAGAGTCGAAACGTATGGCTCTAATCCATTGACTAACTCTTTTAAGCTTCATTTTAGATTCTGAATACATAATGTGATAAGATTACAATTGATGTTTTGTAGGATCGAAGAAAAGAAAGGAAGCTTAAGGGAAGAAGTGAGCAGAATCTAACCGTGAAGGAATGGATTTCGATCGCGTTTCTCGAAGATTAGATTCTTGAGCTGCTACTTAGAGTTAGAATTAGATTGCTAAGAAAGATGTATTAGCATAAGTTTTTCAATGAGTTGCATTGTAAGGACAAATTTTTCCGCAATAAAATAAATTTTGATTTTAAATTTTATTTATTTATCCTTACAATGACGTGTATGAAAAATTAATGTTAAAATGTTTCTATTATTAGCAATAATGGATTTGGTTCTTATTATGTTATGGAAAGTCGAGAATTTACCAAATAGTGAGAGTTTCTCATCGCCCAAGTTTCAATCGGACAGAAACTTGGAATCATGCAACGTGGATGCACGATGAATGAGAAATTTCGTATTTGGAAATTAGACTAATTCATTGACAAAGTGTCAAGTGAAGGACTAGGAGATCGAGTACACAAAGTTGTGTGTTGATCAAAGTCCACCATAAGAGTAACGAGATATTCGTCATGATTTACTAAAGGTTTAGTAAATATGATTATACTTATAAGATTAAGTATAATTCTGAATTGATTGAAAAAGTTTAAATCAATAGTAGAACAAATAACAAGAATCAAGTAGGCAGAGAGATAAAAGTTTCTCCATTCTAAGAAGAAGGGAGAGTACCTTTTATGCTTTATGATAGGTCTTAATGATTAAGAACCATATCTCAATTGATCCTCTAAGTGAGTCTTGGTACAATTGTATGTCTAAGAAGAGGAATCAAGATTGAAGAAATGGTCAAATCAAGAAGTCAATCATACTTCGTTCCAAACCAAGTCTTAGAGTTAAGATTGTGACAATGAGTGAAAAGTATTAAGAATGTTTAAAACATTCATTAAATGTGGTAAGTTGTGATGTCTTAGATAAGACAAAGACCAACTAGGACCAATTTATGAAGAGTTTTGATAAAAGCTACACTAACTCTTGAATATTTGTTTGTCAAGAAATGTTTTGACAAGAGAGTTGTATATGTCAAGGAGTCAGTGGGAGTCTTAATAGTCTTGAAAGGCTTCAAGAACAAATCAAATAAACCTTATCGATCATCACTAGCACACGAGTTGAGGTTTACAACCTATCATGAAGACATTATTTTGTTTCTGTGCCAATCTAATCGAGTTAATGTGAGTCCTATGAGTTCTCATTTTGAACGCATAAATAGCAAAGCACCTTAATCGATGAAAGGTACATTGATAGGAAAGGGTGAGCTGCTTAACTACTTGGAAGACATGGTGGGCAGCTGTGCTACCATAAGGCAAGAACTCAAGATTAAGAAAGTTCGGTCCATATGAGTTTGAATTTGCCGTAAACCTTGGTTTTAACAAATTCACATGGATAGGAACACATAAACCGTTTAAAATCTAAGTGTCATAAGATTTCCTCCTTCATGAAAATGATTGTGAGGAAATGCTTTCACTAAGAAAGATTTTAAGAAGATAGTGATTGTAAAATTGCATTCTCGAATTCAATCATGGTTACGATATCCCTTTCCATAATTTGAATTGTGAGGTTTGGCAATAAGTCTTAATTGTTTAGACACACATATGAACTATCGAAGGCAAAGGTGTATAAGTTCAAGAAGCATTGATAAAGGATTATCAAAACACTATGTATTAGAAACATGAACTTAATAAAATCAATAAGTATTGTTTTTCTGAAAGTTAAGATGTTTAAGAATACATGTCGAAGCTAGTGGGAGAATAAGTGTTATGTTTTATAATAATCATCATGATAGTGGGAGCATAAATGTTATGATTGTATGATTATTAAGGACGTATTGCAAGGTTAGCAATATTAATTATAGAAAACAAGAGTCATACTTTGCAAAGTTGTAAGAGTTGTCATATGGAAATTATGGAAATGTTTCAATACCGGATGGACCGTATTGACATCATTACGAATAGATAAGATTCTATTAAGAATGAGTTGTCATATGGAAAATATGGTAGCGTGTCCATATTGGGAATTGAATATTGAAAATCTATGACTAGATTAGAAAATTTTATGCAAAAGGATGTTCAAAGGAATGTACTTTGAGTGAGAGACATCATATCTAAGGAATTGTCTTGTAACAATCTCCGATAGAGGACTTTGTAATGTCATTGGCAATAGTCTTCGTGACTTTGGTGCAGTGACATTACGAAAGGATAGTTGCATAGAATGTTAGAATCTAGTATATTCTATAAGTAACAAGAATTTGATATTCTTTCACTTATGGAAAAAGGATTTGGAGTTGTGAAATGAGAATGAATGGAAATGTGTTCAATGTGATCTATTTCACAAAGTAAGAACCATGAGTAAACATTGTGTGCATGCTAGGAGCATGGGACAAGTGTTGTAATTCAAGTAAGAAGTTGATTACCCGAAATGACAAATAATGAGTAATCAATATGGTGATAAATAAAAGGCGTTTTATTTATACTCAAAGGTTTGAGGCCATATGGGATTAGTATTATTCTTGTGTTTCACCTTTTCATGTTTTGACTTCCAGAATAATTGAGTTTATTAAGAATAATCGAATTATTCGAACGGGCCACAATCATTCATATGTTGGAAGTAGATATGAATGAAGATTGTCGTGAATTGGTGTGTGGATTGTCTAAAGAGCATTAGACATAAGCAAATGTTTGCTGCAACGTTCATGAGTGCTTATGAATAGGAATTTGAGCATTGGATCAAACCCACGCTCACTTGGATCACTCCATGAATTGTATCACGAGTGATTGGTGAGACGATAACATCTTATATTCTTGAAACCGAGATGTGTGAGTTGTATCTTGCAAATCGATTGCACATTGATAATATGTAAACGCACTAGTAACTTGGTGTTATAAAACATATTGTTGTGTGTGATTTGGTTAGTAAGTGCAAGCAAACATTGTATCAAAGTTTATCCGTTCCTTTTATCCAAAGTAGGATAAAAGCGATATCTTTGGACCCCTCGATGATTTAGTGATGACAAACGTAAATGCTCGGCCGGGCTAGGGCTAATTTGATTTGTTCAATTAGTCAGTCGTCATAAATCGGAAATCGAGAAACATTACAAAGAGAATGATTTGAAATCATGTCTTACGATATCTAGAATGGAGGAATATATGATCCCTTATCTAAGGACACGCGTATCTGATAGGATCAGAGTTGACAGCGGCTTTGGAAAGCTATGATTGCAGATCAGGATCTGAAGTCATACGCAGAATAGTTGTTAGACTTATCCAAGTGGGAGACTGTTGGATTGGTGTCTAAGTCCATAACTATTTTGGTATGTACTTGACCCGATGGTGCATGGTCCTTTTGGGTTGCCTTCACCAAAGCAACTTGATTGGAGAAATAAATAGAGAGAGAGGTTATTATGATTTATTAATATGTTATAAGAATAATATATTAAAGGAGAAATCATATTTGTTTAATTAATATTGGTCAATAATTAATTAAGAATTAATTTTGTGATCAAGTGTAATTAATTAAACTAGAGGAGCTGAATTGTAATTATGTGATAGTTACAAAATAAGGTAAGGATTATCTTAAATATAGGGTGAACGAATTTAAGGTGATAATGCCTTAGAATTCGACTAGGATAAGGGGATATAAATCATTAGTGATAATGAATATATGTTCTATTTATGCTTATGTTTCTGTATTGAAAATGACATCCCAAATGTTTTAAAATGAATAAAAATACATTTCTTCGGAAATGCTTTGATAATGTAATTATCAAGTTTTTCTGGGAACAAATTCCGCAACACTTTTATTTAAAATGTTACTCTGATTTTTAAACAAAGCATAAACAAAATCGGTCTTTTCTGGCCGTGAAAATGGGGATGTCACACCTAAATTAAAGCATTATCCTCATTCACCCTATCATTCTCCGGCAAGCTCCACTCCACTTTAACAAAATCTTTCATTAAAACCCAAGAAAGAAAGATACCAAAAGGAGTTGGCCCATAATCTAACACCATCTCCTTTAAAAGAATAAGATGATGATTTAAAAAGAATCTATCCAAAACAATACCATTGATATGAGGTAAAAGCTCAAATAAATCTTTCCATATTAAAACCAGTCTAACATGCTCATTTTATCCCCTGGTCTATGAGACCAAATAAAAGAATATCCACCTAGAGGAGCATCAAAAAGAGCAGAAGCAACTATAAAATCATTAAAAGTGGTAGAAACTTGAAGACTAAAAGAAGAACCAAACCACTCTACCTCAGATCTAACTTCATTACACTACTAGAAAAGAGGCCTTTTACGACGCTCATTGCGCGTCGTAAAACGCTCAGACGACGCGCAAATGCGTGTCAAGGAAGGCCCTGTCATAAAGAGAGACGATGCACTTTTGCGCGTCGTCTATAGACGACGCGCATTTACGACGCGCATTTACGACGCGCGGTTACGACGCGCAATGCGTATCAAGGAAGGCCAGGAAGACGACACGCATTCGCGTGTCGTAACCTTACGACGCGCGTGTTAATGACACGCAATGCGTATCAAGAAAGCCCCTGTCAAGAAAGGCCATGTCATAAATGAAGACGACATACATTTTTGCGTATCGTAAATTTAAATGTTTAAAAAAAAATAAATTTATATATTTATTAATTTTTAAATTAAATTTTTATTTAATTTCTTATAACATAAATAAAATACCATATACAAAAAATACAATCCATTGCATAATATAAAATAAATTGCACAAATTATAATGTCATACAAAAAATCATTCAAATGTTAAACAAAAATAATACATTGCTAACATGTGTTATACATTCCTATAAAACTAACAAATAATCATACAACTCTGTTTCTTACTGGAAAGAAAAGCCAAACATGATTACAAGTCTCCCTTAATCTTGAACTTCGCCACCACCGACGTAAGAAAAAAACTGCGTATATAAAAATAAATTTTCGTTTGACTTATTTATTTATTTATTTCCTTGCAATGAAATCGTTATGAAAATTAGTGTTTGCATATTTCTACAACAAATGGATATGATTCTTATTTATGGTGTTTATGGAAAAGTTGAGAATTTACCAAATAGGGAGAGTTTCTCATCGCCCAAGTTTCAATTGGACAGAAATTTGGAATCATGCAACATGGATGCACGATGAATGAGAAATTTCGTATTTGGAAATTAGACTGATTCATTGACAAAGTGTCAAGTGAAGGACTAAAAGATCGAGCACACAATGTTGCGTGTTGATCAAGTCCACCATAAGAGTAACAATGATATTTGTCATGATTTACTAAAGGTTTAGTAAATATGATTATACTTACAAGATTAAGTGTAATTTTGAATTGATTAAAGGGTTTAGATTAATAGCAGAACGAATAAGAAGAATCAAGTAGGTAGAAAGATAAAAGTTTCTCCATTATAAGAAGATGGGAGAGTACCTTTTATGCTTTATGATAGGTCTTAATGATTAAGAACCATATCTCAATTGATCCTCTAAGTGAGTCTTAGTACAATTGAATGTCTAAGAAGAGAAATCAAGAATTGAAGAAATGGTTAAATCAATAAGTCAATCATACTTCGTTCCAATAACAAGTCTTAAAGTTAAGATTGTGACATTGAGTGAAAGGTATTAAGAAGGTTTGTAACTTTCATTAAATGTGGAAAGTTGTGATGTCTTGGATAAGACAAAGACCAACTAGGAACAATTTATGAAGTCTTTTGATAAAAGCTACACTAACTCTTGAATATTTGTTTGTCAAGAAATGGTTTTTGACAAGAGAATCTTATATGTCAAGGAGTCAGTGGGAGTCTTAATGGTCTTGAAAGGTTTCAAGAACAAATCAAATAAACCTTATCGATCATCACTAGCACACGAGTTGAGGTTTACAACCTATCGTGTTGACATTATTTTGATTTTGTGCCAATCCAATCAAGTTAATTATGCATGTGAGTTCTATGAGTTCTCATTTTGAACGCATAAAAGGCAAAGCACCTTAATCAATGAAAGGTACATTGATAGGAAAGGGTGAGCTACTTAACTACTTGGAAGACATGGTGGGCAGCTGTGCTACCATAAAGGCAAGAAATCGAGATCAAGAAAGTTCGATCCATAAGAGTTTGAATTTGTCGTAAACCTTGGTTTTGACAAATTCACATGGATAGGAACAAATACATTGTTTAAATCTAAGTGTCATAAGATTTCCTCCTTCATGAAAATGATTGTGAGGAAATGCTTTCACTAAGACAGATTTTAAGAAGATAGTG
The DNA here is from genome assembly GCF_002870075.4 of Lactuca sativa. Taxonomy (NCBI): domain Eukaryota; kingdom Viridiplantae; phylum Streptophyta; class Magnoliopsida; order Asterales; family Asteraceae; genus Lactuca; species Lactuca sativa. The sequence continues at coordinate 10,274,563 of NC_056623.2, forward strand.
ATTGTAAAATTGCATTCTCGAATTCAATTATGGTTACGGCATCCCTTTCCATAATTTGAATTGTGAGGTTTGGAAATTAGTCTTAATTGTTTAGACACACATATGAACTATCGAAGGCAAATGTGTATAATATCAAGAAACGTTGCTAAAAGATTATCAAAGCACTAAGTATTAGAAACATGAACTTAAGAAATTCAATAAGCATTGTTTTTCTGAAAGTTAAGATGTTTATGAATACATGTCGAAGCTAGTGGGAGCATAAGTGTTATGTTTTATAATAATCATCAAGATAGTGGGAGCATAAAAGTTATGATTGTATGATTATTAAGGAAAGTATTGCAAGATTAGCAATATTAATTATAGAAAACAAGAGTCATACTTTGCAAAGTCGCAATAGTTGAAGAGTTGTTTTGCTATAATTAAGGGAGAGAATATTATGCTTCATTTCAAATCTAAAGGTTTAGGTTGAGAAATGTTAATAAAATTTAGTCAAAGGTACAAAGTGTGTTCTTAAAATTTCGATTATGATTACGGCATCCCTCTTCACAATTCGAATTTTGAGAACATAGCAAATAAAACATTATGCGTCGTGTCCCATACGCTTCGGGTATAGGATCGATTGCAAATGCTTTAATGTTTGACCATTCTAAAATTTTTCCAAATGTCGAGCACATTTAGAGGGAAAAAGGACTAGAATCGGTTTAGACTAAAATAATTAAACAACTATCAAAGGACAATCCACGTTCGACGAGGATTGGTCGCTTGTGAGTAGTTGGAAGTATAGTATTGGAAAATACGGAAATGTTTCCATATTGGATGGACCATATCGACATCATTACGAATAGATAAGATTCTATTAAGAATGAGTTGTCATATGGAACATATGGAAGTGTGTCCATATTGGGAATTGAATATTGAGAAATCTATGACTAGATTAGAAACTTCTATGCAAAAGGATGTTCAAAGAAAGTACTTTGAGTGAGAGACATCACATCTATGGAATTGTCTTGTAACAATCTCTGAAAGAAGACTTTGTAATATCATTGGCAATAGTCTTAGTGACTTTAGTGCAGTGATATTACGAAAGGATAGTTGCATAGAATGTTAGAATCTAGCATATTCTATAAGTAGCAAGAATTTGATATTCTTTCACTTATGAAAAAGGATTTGGAGTTGTGAAATGAGAATGATTGGAAGCGTGTTCAATTTGATCTATTTCACAAAGTAAGAACCATAGGTAAACATTGTGTGCATGCTAGGAGCATGGGACAAGTGTTGTAATTCAAGTAAGAAGTTGATTAACCGAAACAACAAATAATGAGTAATCGATATGGTGATAAATAAAAGGTGTTTTATTTATGCTCAAAGGGTTGAGGCCATATGGGGTTAGTATTATTCTTGTGTTTCACATTTGCATGTTTTGACTTCCAGAATAATTGAGTTTATTAAGAATAATCGAATTATTCAAACGGGCCACAGTTGTTCATATGTTGGAAGTAGATATGAATGAAGACTGTCGTGAATTGGTGTGTGGAATGTCTAGAAAAGTATTAGACATAAGCAAATGTTTGTTGCAACGTTCATGAGTGCTTATGAATGTGATTTGAGCATTGGATTAGACCCACGCTCACTTGGATCACTCCATGGATTGTATCACGAGTGATTGGTGAGACGATAACATCTTATATTCTTGAAACCGAGATGTGTGAGTTGTATCTTGCAAATCGGTTGCACATTGATAATATGTAAATGCACCAGTAACTTGGTGTTATAAAACATATTGTTGTGTGTGATTTGGTGCGTGAGTACAAGCAAGCATTGTATCAAAGTTTATCCGTTCCTTTTATCCAAAATAGGATAAAAGCGATATCTTTGGGCCCCTCGATGGTTTAGTGATGACAAACGTAAATGCTCGGCCGGGCTAGGGCTAATTTGATTTGTTCAATTAGTCAGTCGTCATAAATCGGAATCGAGATATAGTACAAAGAGAATGATTTGAAATCATATCTCATATGATATCTAAAATGGAGGAATATATGATCCCTTATCTAAGGACACGCGTATTTGATATGATCAGAGTTGACAGCGGCTTTGGAAAGCTACGATTGCAGATCGGGATCCGAAGTCATACACAGAATAGTTGTTAGACTTATCCAAGTGGGAGACTGTTGGATTAGTGTCTAAGTCCATCACTATTTTGGTATGTACTTGACCCGATGATGCATGATCCTTTTGGGTTGCCTTCACCAAAGCAACTTGATTGGAGAAATAAATAGAGAGAGAGGTTATTATGATTTATTAATATGTTATAAGAATAATATGTTAAAGGAGAAATCATATTTGTTTAATTAATATTGGTCAATAATTAATTAATAATTAATTTTGTGATCAAGTGTAATTAATTAAACTAGAGGGGCTGAATTGTAATTATGTGATAGTTACAAAATAAGGTAAGGATTATCTTATATATATGGTGAACGAATTTGAGGTGTAAATCTCTTAGAATTCGACTAGGATAAGGATTTCTAGGACTTATCTTATGGTTGCTTGGTGGACAAGCAACTAGATAAGGATAAGGACTAAAACCCTAATCTTTACACCTATATAAACCCCCTAAGGCATAGGAATTCGTCCAACCCTTCCCAAGAAGTCCTAGGCACGAATTCTAACACCTCTCCTCTCTCTTTATACCTTCTCCCTTTGCTCTTGGTGTTTGTAAGCCATTAGAGGAGTGACACTTGTGACTCTAAGCCTTCCAAAGTCAACTCAAGGAGGAATTGAGATTGTTATTACTACATAACAATCAAGGTAACTTTATAAACCTATTCTAATATCTAATATGATTACTTGTATGCTAGAATTAGGGTTTATAGTGTTGGATTCAAAGCATGTACAATAGAGAAACCTAGATCCAAGCATTAGGGTTTGTATGAGCACATAGGATGTCTTATGACCAAAACCCATCATTAACTCCATAGGGAAGTGCTCCCTAATGAATGCCATCTTATCCGAGACCTGATTCTGCTAAATGTAGAGGAAGAGGAAACTCGTGTACTGGGTATACAGGGTCCAAAATCTTGGGAGATACACCAAATTGGAAATCGAATCTGACTTTTATCTGTAATGAATAAACTGAGAAATTTATTAATAAATGAAAAAAAACAGAAAAGGATGAACAATATCTTAGTCTTAGAGACAAGCTGTAAATAATAACTCAAGAGCCTGTTATACAAGATAAGAAATGTACAGATAGAAATAGGACAACACAGGACCACTCACTCAAACACGTTTTAACAGATGACATGTAAATGTAATAACCTTCCTATGGATAGAAAATTAGAATTATGTGCCCTTATAACAGATATGTGTAACTATCCAAGAATGCAAAGAGAAGGATATACGACATGATAAAGGAAGAGGGGAAAATTATGATTCAATTCAGGAGTTTAGAAACAAATTAACTTTTCATCACAGAGAATTTTAACAATCCCAGGTTCTACTTCACCTGATTACCAAAAAAATGAAGCACATAATTTTTTTAGAGGTGGTATGGGAATGGGAGAAAAGAGAAACGAAATGGCTGATGTTGTTGGAGCAAAATTGAAGTACAAAATTGTTTAAATTAGAATCAATAAACAGAAACCAAAGACGCATCCGGAACATTAAGACCAATTCTCATGAGATGAAGAACATCTTGTGTACATTTAACAGAAACCAAAGACACATCCGGAACATTAAGATCATTAAGTTGGGACTTGTTTCATATATCCAATGTGTAGGTTGTCAAGATTTAAAAAAATTAAAAAAAATAATAAACATGAGAAGGAAGGGTAGAGAATTGAAAGGATATCTTCTATTGGAGCCATCAATTACCAACAAATCTTTGACTTGTTCATTGTATATTTCAAGCATTTGAACTCCAACCTCATACTTTATTACATCTATCCTTGCCTCTGTTAATTCAAACAGATCTTGTAGGGCTTGGTAGTTGACGCCCCATGTATCCTCTGTTGTCATGTCAATGGCAGGGCCACTCTACACAATAAACATGAGATATGTCTTCAAGGTCATCACCCATAGAGAAATCACCCATGTCAGGCATGCCCATGCCTCCCACGTCACCAAATTTCTGTATGAGGATAAGTCATTAGTGATATAAAAAGAAACTTCAGTAATAATATTTTAAGAAACTATTTTCTTACTGAGAAATCCATTATTCCCATGTCAAGGTCAGCAGTAGGACCTAAAAAACATATTTAACTAAACTTCTGAATACAATATACATATAACATGATTAAATATAGAAATGGTGGGTGACAAAATTAGTAACAATCACCATACCTGCATCATCATCTTCATCAGCTCATTTGTCCCGATCAACTTTCATATAATGTGGAGTCTTTCCATCTCCAGATAGAAGAATTATAGGAAGATATCTCCTGAACTCATCATTCAGGGCCAGACAAAGTTGTTCAACTAGGTGCAGGATCTGATCAGAAAGTCAAATTACATTATTGCCCTTTGACACCTGTGTATTGTACAAAAGATAGATAATAGAAGCACACTTTCCGGGGGTCCATGAACATGACGATTAGCTGTTGGGAGACTGAATGATGACCATAATTCTGATATTAAAGAAAGTAGCTCGCGTAGATACTTGCGAATGTGCTGGAATAGCAACTAAGAATAGTTAATGATGACATGGCGTTTAAGGAAATAGAGTTTCCAACTAGAAGAGTATAGTAATCGATGACCTGTCAAAAACAAGAATAACATGAATATGAATTATGATGATCCTTTAGAACAGAAATTTCATTAAATTAGTAGCAAAATGATTAAAGGAAATAAGAATACCTCTTCTAATTCAGAGACATTTTAACATAGTCAGTACACACATGGGTTTAGGGTTTATGGTTTGATGTTGGAATTTGGAAACTAACCAGAGCAGCAAGCTCAGTTGCCAAACACTTCCTTGCTCTTCAGGCCTTTTTTGGGGTTGCAGATGATCTGGATGCAATTTTTATTGCATTTAGAACTGTTCCCAAACACCCTGAGTTTACTTTCATCACCATCATCCAGTTTAGATACATACTCAGACATCTGATCCCACTCCCCCATGTTCCAAGCAGCATTAGCAGCTTGAGCCAAGGACAAAATGGTAAATATTATCGCAAAATAAATCAAAGACGCTTGAGAGTTGAGAGTTGAGAGAGATATAAATAATGAGCAGACCATTGGTGTCATTTCTAATCGAGCAGCTGGCTCAGCAAGTAAAGCTCGCTGCACAAAAAGAAAAAAATGATGCAACTATAAACTCACATCAATTGCAAAACAATGTGATACTTTTGTGCTTAATTGAGAAGAAGATGCAAGCTAAAAATAAGAAGTTTGACTTGCGAATGCAGGAAAATATCAAAAGTTTGAGAAGTAGATGCAAGAAAAATGGGAGGCATAAAGGAGAAAGCGATAATACCATGTGAAATTGCAGCAGAGATGATGCAGATGCACGAAAAAAATCAGAATCCTTTTTGCTTGATTGAGAAGATGAAGTTGAGGGATTAATGAGAATTTGTGTTCCCCTTATTTGCTGAACAGATGAAGAAATAACACCAAGGCTAGAAGCGCAACTGGACTAGGGTTTGTAAATGTGAGGATTCGTTGTAGATGGAGTAGGGTAGAGGTGAAGAGGGGTTCAGTTACCAATTTTATGTTGAGATTATTGTGTCTAATCGTCACCATAAAGATACGATCGAAAGAGAATGGTCCTCGATTTCTTGAAGGAAGCGAGGGTGTTACAGAGAGGGGGAAGAATGAAGGTTGATCCGTCGGGTGGAGATCTAAGGAGAGAGTGAGCGGGGTTCTTCAAAATTTTGGGGATTTTCGCCCTTTAGATATTAATGAAGGATCAGACTCGCGTTCTTACAACACAGAACGAAGCCAATGTTTCTGATGGTGGCGGCTGCTAGGTTTTACAGAGAGAAGGAGGGGAGAAATTGAAGGTCATCGGCAGTGGAGAGGAAAGAATGAGCGGGTCTTCCAAAATTTTGGGGATTTTTTTTTCCTCCGTGTTTGATAAGTCCCACCTAAAAGGCGTGTTTCATTAAATAATTATAAAGCGACACTGTTACTCGACGCACATTTTATGAAAGCACCCTCCGCATTTCTTTTTTTTTTTCTTTTCTGACACTATTTTTAGGGCACGCATAAATGCGTGTCCTCTATCCTTAAAATTTTGGAAAACTAACATTAATTTTTAGGGCACGTGCGAATGCGTGTCGTCTATCAGTGTGTGTCATTGTTTGCGCGTCATTAAAGGCCTTTTTTCTAGTAGTGTTAAAATCACCCATCACAACTACTTCAGCCTTCCATCTAAGAAAAACATGAGATATATATCTCCAAAGTATATGTTTTTCTCTTAAATCTTGAGGAGAATAAACAAAAACTGTTAGGTCATAATTATGGTTTATACTTTGCTTTTCTTAAGCTATTAGAGTTCTCGTTCTAGGACCGAAAACACCATGTTTTGGTGTTGTTTGGACCGAAATCACATGTGATTTCGGTTAGGCTTAATATTATTTTGTTTGGGTTTTCGGCTTAGGCTTTATCATTAGGTCTAGGTATAAATAGCGTTATTTTAGCCTAGATAGAAGTAAGGGACGTTTTTGGGGGCTACCATATGCTTAAAACGTGATTTGAAGAGAAACAAGAGAGAACCAAGTGTAATTGTAAATCTTATGTACCCGACTATTCAATAATAGTGTGCATTGAAGATTAACCGTTGTGTTCTTATTCTATATTTCGTCGTGTCTAATTCACTTGATTGAGATTCCGCACCATCAAGTAAATCCGATTGATACATCATAGCATTTTGGGGTTTTACAATTGGTATCAGAGCTTGGATTAGTATCAATCGAATTGGCAAGATATTAAGAGTTTCTTGGTTTTTTTTTTTGGATTTACGGGTGTTTTTGAATTGTTTTGGACGAATTTTTGGCCGTTTGTTCTTCGTGTTCTTCATACTTTTGAGTATTTAATCGAATTTGGCTTTAAAATTTTAAAATTTTTGTTTTTTGGCAAGTTTTGGGTACTTTTGGTCAATATTTGCGAGATTCGGCCGGCTGTCCTCGGTCCTCGGTCATACCCTAGAAGATCTCGGGGCCAAATGTGATCTCGGTTGAGGTTGCGACGGTTCTCGGTCAGCAGTGTTCTCGGTTAACAACAATTTCGGTCTGCAAATTTGGTTCTCGGTGTAGATCTCGGCCTCACAAGTTTTCGGCCTACGATTTTGGTCAGACAAGATTTTGGTCTTGCGTGTGAGACTTCTCGGGTGGGTTAAGAGGCTTCGCAGATTTCGGTCCAAAACCTCATTTTCAGTCCAAAAGTCACCTTATTGGTCTAAAACGTTTGTTTTCGGTCTAGAAACTTTTGTTGTCAGTCAAGGTCATTTTTTTGGGGCGAAAGGGATGGCTGACATGAGAGAACAAAATAGATCTGATGCGCAGGGACAACGTTTGAAAACTCAAACCTTGAGTGAATGCTTAAGATCAATGTCTGCTTGCAAATAAATGTTCTAGTCAAGCCTGGATAGACCAGTCAAGTCTAAGTTAATATATATTCAACAAATGATCAACTAATAAATGAGGAATGAGAATAAATGATCAAGGTAAGACTCATAAATGAAGAACAAGAAGAATGTTTGAAAGAGATTTGAAATATATTAGTAAAATGCTAAAAGTGAGTGAATAATCTGTCTCATAATATTGCATCGAAAGCTCCTTTAAATAGGAGTAAGTGAAACATGGTAGAAATCAACAAACATACATAGGACTGGATAAAAGGAACAATTCTTACATTCTGATTGTCCAAGTTGACCAACATACTAAGTCCTATGAAATGTCTAATCATGCAAAGAGACAAAAGTAATTAATACATAAAGAGACAAAATAGCTTCTCCGGATCACCACACATTCCGGACATGAAGTCCATTCCGGAATGTCTTCACTCATGAACTTCTAATCAACTTCTCTCCAAGTCTGGACAACTTTCGGACTACTATTCACTTTGGAACCTGATTCTGACTCCGGAACAATCACTTGGACTTAGGATTGCTAGAGGTTCACTTTCAGGGTCTAACAATCTCCCCTAAGTGAACTTTGCAATCCATTCAATTAAATAGCTTTGTCCTTGATGAAGGTGTAGGCTCGGAACAACCATTCTATGACTTCAATGTACTAGGTCAGTTGACGTACAAACTTTGCTTTGACCCGTTCCAGAGTTTTAGACTTGGATGCATGAGAGATGCACTTCCAAAGGGCTTTGGTCGGAACTAAGTGTTTGTCAAGGACATGGAAATAGTCCTTCTTTTTTGTCTTCCTAGTTGTGTAGAAAAACCTTAGAACCGGGTCATTGATTGGACTCTGTATAGATCGGCTAGCTCATAGTCGCATTTGCAAAACTCCGCGACGTAGTCCTTAAGGAAGCTTAGAGCAGCATGGAAAGCACCCATGTTGATATCATTGTCTTGCATTCTTCGGAAGTGAGCAGCCAAAGTCAGAATGTTGTTCGGATTCATCGAAGGGAAATCCGCATCAGTGATGGTCCGGTGAGTTGGCTTGTTTCGAAAGACATGAAATCAAAATAGTGGGCAGTTGAGTTCGAACTTCACTAGGATTTTCCTTGCAAATCCATGGAATTTGGTAATTCTTTTTCTTGTCTATACTTCCTTCAGAGGTTGTGCATTCTTGGAGTAGAATGTTTCAAGCCTTTCTTGTTCCGTCCGGAGGATCACTTCCGGATCGTCATTGGGGTGAAGAGGAGCAAACTTGATGTAGTATTTACTGTATGGAGAGAGAGGGAGATCAAGTTGTTCGGAGTCATTGGTGGGAACATCGTAATACATGAAAGGAACAATTTCATGATTATGGAGAATGCCTTCACAGCATAGAGGAGATATCCCACGCATCAGATCAGGATTATCCTTGAGAGCTTGGATCTGGATGTTGTCCTCTAGTGCCTTGTTGATTTCCTCCTGAGACAATCCTTGTTTTTGCTTGAGAGGATGTCCGGAGTGGAAGGCTTGTTCTTCGGTAGTCATTGGCGTTATGCCTTTGTCTTTTTTCAATGCGGCCATGATGAACTGCATATTCTCATCCACAACATATTCCAGAGTGGGGTTCGGAAGAGGATCTTCTGGAATGTCATCAGGGATCCGGAGTGGAGAACCCTGGTATATGGCAGTAATTTTTGGAGCCGGAATAGGTGGGAGCATTGAAGGAGTGGCTTGGAAGGATTGAGGTGTGAGGAGTGATTTTGCTTTGGCTATTAGAATGGCCCTTTGAAGAACGTCAGGTAAAGAGGATCGCCAAGAGACTGCAGACCATATCCTCTTTTCTTCCTCTGTCATCACCTTTGGAAATAGCTTCTTTGGAGCCTCGAGACCAAGAACTCCTTTGGTGACATACTTCTCTTCTTCACTATCTTCTTCATCATCAGAGTTATTTCCTAGAAGTCCGAACACAACATGGACTTCATCATCGGAATTTAAATCTTCATCTCGGAGTTGAAAAACCGAGGCAGACTTTCATGGTTGGCTAGGACCTTCTCTCCCTCTTGCATCAATGGTTTTCAGAACCGGTGAAAGTAATAAAGAGTCCTTTAAATCTTCAAACTTGGAGAATACCGTATGAAGTCCTGTGTTGAGTTGACGAGTGAGGGCATAGTATGCTTCGGAAGTGGGAGGCTGAGCAGCGAGATGATCGAACAGATGGCCAAGAACAGCTAACATCTCATCAAACTTTCGATTTGGAACATCAACGATGTTCCAAGTGGATCAAAGTAGCTTAATGAGCACTTGTTGAATTATGAGGTTCATTTCATCCTTCTTCTTGATTTCCTTCTCCATCCTTTGAATTTGCTTCTCATGACGAACATGGGTCTGCTTAATAAGATCGTTGGTAGTAGACACCAAGTCATCATGGACCTTCAGCATGGTGGTTATTGTTTCCAAGTAGTGCTCAACGGAGACATACTACTTGGCCTCAACTTCTTTGATGGAGTGCTTGAGTCAGAGAGAAATGAGTTCATCCAACTAAGCTTCTCTTTCTGCAACCGAAGGTCCAGACTGATTTCAGAGAGACTGAATGATGGCATCAAGTTTGGAATCAAGTCCGGAAACCTTTTGATCCATTTTTGTGTTGAGCTCTGTTACGGATGTTTCGATTGAGGAGACCTTCTTCATGGTGTCCGACACATTAGTTTGAATCTCGAGAAGAGAAAAAGGATCAATATCATCACCAGCTGACGATCTGGTGTCAGGATTGGAGTGCTGAGGGTTTTCCTTGTGAGGCTTGGGATTCGTAGAAGTCTTAGGAAGAGTGGAAGCATCATCATGAAGATTATGAGTTGATTCTGATTCATGCTGAGTGGAAGAGGAGGATCCGAAATTAAACACTGACTTTGAAGAGGAAGGCTTCAGGTGGAGTTGAACTGAAGAAACCATATGGGCATTAACAACATTTGCAGCATCGGTATTCAGCAACACTTCTTCTGAAATTTCATCTTCCGAAGCAGAAGGATTGGAAGCTTGAGGAGGAGGTTTTGGAGTTTCTCCGGATGTGAATTCCAGATAAAGCAGCTCATCAGTAGGAGAGAAGTATGGCGGGTTGCTTTGTATGGCTCTCTTCTTCATGGCAATGAGAGTTGATTCCACTTGAGATCTGGTGAGCTTCGGATGCCTGGAGTGAGCCCTATTCACATAGTCTTCACACAAAGGATCATTAACACCTAGTCGTCCTGTACCCTTTCCGGGTATCAAACCAGTTGGGGCATCCAAAGTCGGAGGGACAACTCCGGCTTCAGAATCTTAGGGTCCGAAACAGGGGTTCCAGAGTGTGTGTGTGTGTAGAAATGAGTGGGATATTAAAAGTGACTTGTGGGTGTGTTCTAGAGGGTGCAAGGAACTATGGTCAACACCTACATCACCTTTTTGGGAAGGTAAGGGTGGATTATGTGGAAACTCCCTGTGTGTGTGTGTGCTTGTGATGTTGGAACATTGAGGGGTACATCAGATGAGTGGGCAAGAGGGGTGTTCGTACGGCCAGAGTCAGCCTGAATGTCATGAGCATCTTCCTTCGGAGAGGAAGAGCCGACTTTGGTTCTCTTTTGAGGCTTTGACTTGGTAGGGGAAGTTTTCCGTTTTGCGGACTTCTTCGTTTTCCTTGGTCCGGAAGATGTTGGCTTGGCCACTTTCGAAAATGGGCTCAATAGGGACTTGGGCAGACTGTGTTGGGTCGAACGCAGTCGAAGTCTATAAATGTTTTTTCAAATTATGAGAATCGGAAGGAATAATGTCCAACATATGTTGAGGTAACCTTCGGACAGGACCAAAAGAAGATTGGTTCAGAATTCTATAGGACTTAACAGTTTTGAAGGATATGCATATCTCCGGAGGAATCGCAACACAAGGAAGTGGTTCGGAAAGCTCTTTGAAGAGTTGTTGCAGAGTCAGAGCCCATAACCTAGGAATTGAGATTTCATTCTCCTTTCTTTTGATGTGCAGGGACAAGGTTTGAAAACTCAAACCTTGAGTGAATGCTTAAGATCAATGTATGCTTGCAAATAAATGTTCTAGTCAAGCCTGGATAGACCAGTCAAGTTTAAGTTAATATATATTCAACAAATGATCAACTAATAAATGAGGAATGAGAATAAATGATCAAGGTAAGACTCATAAATGAAGAACAAGAAGAATGTTTGAAAGAGATTTGAAATATATTAGTAAAATGCTAAAAGTGAGTGAATGATCTGTCTCATAATATTGCATTGAAAGCTCCTTTAAATAGGAGTAAGTGAAACATGGTACAAATCAACAAACATACATATGACTGGATAAAAGGAACAATTCTTACATTCTGATTGTCCAAGTTGACCAACATACTAAGTCCTATGAAATGTCTAATCATGCAAAGAGACAAAAGTAATTAATACATAAAGAGACAAAATAGCTTCTCCGGATCACCACACATTCCGGACATGAAGTCCACTCCGGAATGTCTTCACTCATGAACTTCTAATCAACTTCTCTCCAAGTCCGGACAACTTCCGGACTACTATTCACTTTGGAACCTGATGCTGACTCCGGAAAGAACAAAATCCGGATACATACCAATACCTATTACAGGTAGAAAAATGGAGATCGAAACAAATAACTCGCGCGGTCCAGAATCAAAAACATAAGCGTTTGGAGTATTAAATAACTTATATCCATAGAACATCTGGCGTAACATAGATAATGAATAAATAGGAGTTAATATCATTCTAATTGCCATTACAAAAGTGATGGCAATTTTAGGCATTAAAAGATATTTTTGGCTGGTAATTATTCCTAAAAAGACTATAACTTCTGCAACAAAACCACTCATAATCACTTGGACTTAGGATTGCTAGAGGTTCACTTTCAGGTTCAAACACGACAGCGATTGGGCGAGAGGGGCGGTCAATAAAATAAGGGCAGCAATAGAAAAACGAAAATAAAATGTCAAAAGGCAAAAAATTGGACAAACTTGGTGGCGAAAATGTAAAGTAGGCAAAACAAATGAAAGTAAAGTGTCTAAATTTTGATTTTGGAAAGCTTATAGTGGCCAAAATGTGAAGAAACAAAAAGTAACTGTAGATAAGGCTCCCCACAATTAAGTATATATAAAATGAAAACAAGAATAAAAATTGTTCAAGATAATCCAAATGGTCAATGTTTATAAATTAATGCTTTCTTCGTGTTACATTCAACATGTTTTATATGAGAGATCTAAATCTAACACGCATTGTCAGGTTTTTAGTAAATAAAATTTAAAAAAAGTCGCAAAAATAAAATATTAATCAATCATGTGATTTTAGGCAATCAATCACATGATTTACAATCAAAACTGCTAAAGATGAATCATAAATTAACAATAATTTAGAGAAAATATAATTTGGAGCCTAACCAATGGGATTTGCCAATTTGGAGCTCGATTGAAGGTTAAATTGCCTTTGGCGGTTTGTAAGAAGCTCTGATCGTCGAGAGCTTTTTTACGATATAAATGAGTCTTTAAACAAAGCTCTTGATAAATCAAAATATATGATAGTTTCGAAATGGTTTTTTTTTTTTTTTTTTTTTTTTTTTTTTGCCACATTGGTTATTTTTTCATTTATCCATAAAAGTTTGTATTCACCAAAGCATTATCAAATTTATTGGTTAAAGTGATAAAAGTTTCTATGTAATATTTATAGAGAAAATAACTTCTAAAGGTATTTTTATTTTCGTCTTATTCACGTTTATGAAACTTTATTTTTTTGTACGCATTTGACCAATTAATTTGTTAAATGTGTTAACATATTGGCATTGTTACCTGCTATAACAGGTGACAATGGTAATATGTGAACACATTTAACAAGTTAAATGGCTAAATATATATCAAAAAAATGTTATCTAAATGTGAACAATTTTTTTTTTTACAATTTTTTTCATAATTTCTTACAACATTTTTATGATATTTTTTTTTCATATAGGTTTTTCTAATATATTGTTTTAAACTTTTCTTATAAATTTTTTTTATTTAACTTTTTTATAATTTCATATAATTTTAATACAAGTGATTTTAAACAAAATATTTTATAAATGTTTTAAAATTTTTTTACATTTTCATACAATTTTTTTTATACTTTCATATATTTATTTCTAAACTTTCATTTAGAACATTTTTAAATTGTTTCACAGATTTTGAATGACAGTTTAGTATTTTTTTTTATAACATATAAAAATATTTTCGTTAAATACTAGTTTAAAACGTTATATTAAAAAAATTAAAAGTTTATAAACTTCTAATTAAAAAGTATTAAAAAGTTGGAATAATTTTAGAACATTTACATTACATAGAATTTTTTTGTTTTTTTATCCGCCAAGTAATATTTTCATTTTATTTTTTTAAAATGTCTTGCATACTTATTGTTACATATTTAATTTTATTGTTAGACACTATTTACTTTAAAAATATTGTATAGAGTTAAAAGAAAAGGGAAAAAATATATAATGTTATATAAAATAGTTCACAAAACAAAAACTTATTTATTATTTAAAAAGTAAAGTTTAAAATTAATCAATATTTAATAAATTATTGATACTCTAAAAAAAACGTTTGAAAAAAATAATACAAACAAATATGAAAAATAAAATCACTATTAAAAGTGAGAAAAATGATTTATCAAGGTATATAACTTTTTGTTTTGTTCACATTTATGTAATTTTCTTTTTTTGTACAAATTTAACCATTTAATTTGTTAATTTGTTCACATATTACCATTGTCACCTGCTATAGCCGGTGATAATGACAATATATGAACACATATAACAAAGTTAAATGATCAAATATATAAAAAAACAAAAAAAATTACATAAATATAAACAAAACGATTAAAAAAAATTACCTTAGTAAGTTATTTTCCTAAAATTTTTCATTTCATTACCTGCCAATGGACCTAGACGGGGTAACAAGGAGCCAAAATGTGAAAATGATAATATAGTATAAGATCAATTTATGAATATATTTATTTATCACTGTTTATGGATGTGTTAGTCAAAAGGACATGGAGAGGTATCACTTGGCTAAAACGTGAACACGATTTTGATGACAATTCACATACAATTAAAAATTCAAACTACTTGAGTAGACACCTTGACCATCTGCACTATGTGTAATAATATATTTTAGTGCCTAATTATTTTAATTATGAAAATAAAGGTAAAACAAAATCCGTTTTTTAAACTCAGAAAAACATGCTATATATGAGTATATATTAGAGTTAATTACATAAATGGTTCTTGTGGTTTGGTTGAATTGTCGGTTTTAGTTCTTAAGTTTAAAATTTGATAGGTTACATCCTTTTGGTTTGTAAAAATTGCACTGTAAGTCCTTGGTCCATATAAGAAAATCAAATTACCCTTTCTTTCTTTTTTGAGTAAATTACACGAATGGTCCCTATGGTTTAAGGTAATTTGCGTGTTTGGTCACTAACTTATTTTTTTAACTCGGAAGGTTCCTACTGTTTGTTTTTGTTACGCGCTTGGTCCCTGTCTTAACTAAAAAGACTACTTTGCCCTTGATTTTTTTAAATATTTAAATAAACACACCCTAACCCCCCTCACTTTACCCTACTTATCCTACAATTTTTTCCTATTTAAATAATAGTTTTTTTAGATAAGACAGGGACCAATTGTGTAACAAAAACAAACAGTAGGGACCAAGCGCGTAACAAAAACAAACATTAGGGACTTTCCGAGTTAAAAAAATAAGTTAGGGACCATGTGACAATCCGAAAATTTTTCCGTCACTGTAACCCGTTTTTGTTAATAAAACCCGTTTGTATTCCAATTTTTCCGTTAACTTTTGGGTTAAGTTAATTAAATTGAGACCTTTATTATAATCTCATGAGTGTCCAAACCCATTTAAAAACACGTTAAAACATCCCAATTTTTAATTGGAGAATTTTTAATTTCGACCACATCGGGTTACGACAACTAAATCGGGTACGACTATAAGCCTCGTTTAACGTCAGTATCGGGTAGATTTCCCCCGGGTCTCAAACTCAAACCATATATAAAGTTGAGAGGACCTCATTTGAAGCTTTTTCACTTCCTCTCACTACTCTCTCTCTCTCTCTACAAATCCAAGTTTTGATCCAAAATCACCCTCTTTTAAGCTCCAATTTGGTAAGTAATCCTTCCTAGTTGATAGTGTAGCATGTTTAGCTTTCATATTCGTGTTTAATTCACTCAAAAGGACCAAGAACATGTGTTTACGGTCCAGGAGCAATCCCAAACCGTAAACACCCTTAAACGGGGTTTTAGAGCCCCAAAACCCTTCTAAACCACTTCTGGAGCTTAGATATGACTTAGGGGTTTCATGAATGGACTTGGATCACCAAAATCTTAACATTTGGGGAGTAAACATGAGTCTACGGCCCAAGAGCATGCTTGGACTGTAAACACCCCTTCTAAGGCCGTAAACACCTTTTAAGGTGTTAAAATGCCCCTTAAACCCCTCCTAAGCCTTGGAATAATGTCTAGAATCAACCACCATTGTGTTAGGGACCTTAATCATGAAACAAACCATCCCCTTAGGAGATTACAACCGTAAACCCCCAAGGAATGGTTCCTGGGCCGTAAACTCCTCTATAGTGGTCAAATGATGCCCTAACTTCCTTCCATGGCTTGTACTTTAGACTAGAACCACTTGTGCTTAACCTAGGACCACCAAAACACATAAGGAAAGGGTACATGAGAGTTTACGGCCGTAAACTCCTTGTTTACAACCGTAAAATTCTTAAAATGGTCCATGTGTTGGTCAATTCACTTCCCTTGCCTTAGAACTAAACCTAGCATCATCCCTCAAGTGTTGTAAGACCATTAAGCAACCAAGAACACTCTACTCATGAGTTTACGGCCGTAAACTCATGGGGATATGGTCATAGGGCCGTAATCTCCCTTAGGAGTTTACTCTTGAAGAGCAAACTCCATATCTAAGCCCTACACACCCTTAGATGCTACCCGGATCACTCCTAACACTTGAAATAAAGTGTTTTCGCGCCTCGGAGTGTATTGTCTTACGTATTTAGTAGTTCAAAGTCTAATTAGATACAATTTATGTATCTCTTCATATTACATAGGAACCTCGCGTGTTTCCAAGCCCCGAACTGACACTTAGCATCCTATCGGCACATTTCTCGACTGGTGAGTTCATACCCCTACACCTTTTCCGTGTTTTTCAATGTTTTCAGGGGGGAATACAAAGCAAAAGTACAAGGAAATCTTGTACTCAAACTTATTTTTTCTTTTGAAATGTTTCATATTCCGTATGCTTTTAACACTGAAATCGTATTGACCAACCATTTAACTTGCAGAGTTAGCTTTCAGATTATTTGTAGATCTCATTATAAAATGTTATAATTTATGTTATATTTTATAATTTACGAAGGATTCATGCTAATCATAAATTAGGATTATTACATATAGTATACGCCTTTGGATGGCACCAGAACTTCGAAAATACAGCTAATGTACGTCTTTGAGTGTCACCAGAGTTTCGAAAATACGTCTAAAATACGCCTTTGGATGGCACCAGAACTTCGAAAATACAGCTAATGTACGTCTTTGAGTGTCACCAGAGTTTCAAAAAATACGTCAAAAATACGCCTTTGGATGGAACTAGAGCTTCGAAAATATAGCTAATGTACGTCTTTGAGTGTCACCAGAGCTTCGAAATTTCGTCTAATATCCTCCTCTAAGTAAAACCAGAGTTTTGAAAATATGTCTATTAATATATACTCCTCTAAGGGAAATTAGAGATTCAAAAATAAAATTCTTGTTAAGTATAGTAGATATTCGATATTCGCGTATGAATAACCAACCAACTTTTAAGGAAAATAAGGGTTTTTCCTGGGATAACTTGACTTTCTTAACCAGGTTGTGTAACCAAAGGATAACTAGACTTTTCTTGTAAGAAAATATGTGATTTTCTTGGATAGCAACTTTTTCATAAAACCAAAGGAAACTTATTCATTTACAGAAACAAACCACTTATGGAACTCACCATATTTATGCTGATACTTTCAAAACTGCTTGTATTCTCAGGTCCACATTAGACAGGTACCCGCGATCTTTTGGAGAAGACGGAGCATTTTAGCAGTCTCTCCTTTACTTTTGTTCATTTTGGATGTATATATCTATAATCATGTATAACTTTACTTTCAAACAAATGTAAATACTTCTTTGTAAAGTAATGGTTGTGTCTACTACGTTTACTATGTACATTGGTTGTGATACATTACATGACGTCCACCGCCCCGGAACGTTTCCGCCATCGGTTTTGGGGTGTGACAGATTGGTATCAGAGCCCTTGTTTATAGTGAACTAAGTATACCAAACCTTACATGGTATAAGACTATAAACACTAAGGGGCCGAAGTGCTCTGAACTAAAAGTATACTTTAAAATATAAGTATTTTTCAAAAGTATACAAGTATACCTAACCGCCGTAATCCGTAACCTCGAGTAGAACAAAACATAAGTAATTGGATGTTGTATGCTGCGGTTAAACCTGGGCAGTTATGTAGTCGTGTCTAGGGTCAATATAGCCTGATCAACTATATTCATTCAATACACGACCAACATGTGCTTGGGTGTGACTGTGGTGTGCAGCATGCCTAAAACTTACCTAATATCCAAACAATGAGTCATCGTCGCAACAAAACAAAAAATACTATGGGAGTATTTTAGCCAAAGCCGATTATGTTGTAGAAATTCATTTCGAGTGTTACTACTCATTCTTTCCTTAGTGATAGTTTACCTGCTTTGATAGCTCTTTCCTGTTTTATCACTTAATATGACTCTATATATGTCATAATGAGATATCTCTTGTTCCATATCTCTTGATTCAATTCAGAGGACTTATGATCCTCTCCTTCCTGGCTATTTTGGATCAAGATGCCTCCAAGGAAAAGACCCAGCTCAAAGAATAACAATCCTCCTCCGCTACCACCTCCCCCTCCATTTGATCCCCCCATGTTCCAAGCAGCTGTTACTGCTGTTGTGGCAGCTGCCATGTCGCAAATGAACCCCGATGGTTCAGGCGGGTCAGGAGGTGGAACTCAGCCTCAAAACATAGAAGGTAGCTGTAACATCCCAAGGTTCAGGTGCAGCTATTCAACCCCTCCTTCTTTTCTCTTGTGGTCAAGTTTAGCCCTTTATTGGAAAATGTGGCAAATGAGTACGTTGGGCGTACTCATGTGCTTAATTTGGACGCAGAGTCGCCAAGGTACACTGGGCGTACCGAGAGTTATGTCGGGCGTACCCGGCCCAGGTGCAAAACCCTAATCTGGCTTGTGCACTATTTAAAGGGTGCTAAGGCTCATTTCTCAGCCTCCATATCAGTGAGTGAAACCCTAAGAGAGAGCCTCCCATCGTTCTTAGTGTGTGTGAGTGTTGTTGGAGCTAATTGTGCATTGGTGGCTTAGTAAAGAAGAACGAAAGGAGCTTTTGGAGGCTAAAGCTTGAAGTGCAAGTTTGGATCTGAGATCTACAGAGAAAGGGGCTACACTTAGAGGTATAAAGTTCAAAACTTTCCTCTCCTTTTTGGTTTGTTGTTGCATGAGTCATTTCTAGGGTTAAAAACCCCAAAGGTGGAGACTTTATGAGTGTAAGGTGCTCCATGGTCTGAGATCTGTCCCTTTTCAGTGGTATTAGTGGTTTAGATCCATTAAGTTTCCATCTTGGTTGTTGATATGAGGTCATACTTGAGTAATAAGCCTTCTAGAGTTAGAGAATGGAATATTATGGGAGTTGGTGACTTGTTCAGCCATGCAAAGGCTTAAAGTCATCAACTTTTTGGATTAAGAGGCTTAGAAGTGGTCAGATCTAGAAGTTGGACATGGGTATTAACTGTTTAAGACCTCAAGAGCTAAAGGGCTGAAGCAGGAGAGTACGCCGGGTGTAATCTCAGTACGCGCCGCGTACTGGGTGGCATTCCCCGATTCTGAGAGGCAGTTGGGTACGCTTAGCGTACACATCTGGTACGCGCAGCGTAACCCAGAAAGTTGACTTTTGGTTGACTTTTAGGGTATGGTCTACAGTGGGGCCGTTTGAGTTATGAGAGGGGTAAAATGGTCTTTTACCCTTCTGAGAGTGTCATAAGAGGACATAGTATAGCCTTTGAAAGTTATATTAAAAAGGGTACTTGTTTCATGTGATTAGGCGGAGGCTAGACCAGAGTTACCGAGTCAAAGATTTACCGAGTTACCAGAGGTTTGTCTTCTCACTATACTTTACCTAGAGTGGTAACAGAGTTATGTGTTAAAGATATTATATGTTATCTATGTGAAGTGTGGCACTGCATTATTTCTATGTGATTTATGTTGTGTGTATATCAGAGTTAGGACCGGAAGGTCCACAGAGCTAGGACCAGAGGGTCCGTAGAGTTAGGGCCCAAGGGCCCACAGAGTTATACCCTCGAGTGACTAATATGTGCTATATGTGGTATTCTTAGAATTATGTGCCAGTGTATTTGTATGCTATTTATGTGTTGAGATTTAATGTGATATGTGATATGCATGATTCAGAGTTATCAGAGTTAGGGCCTTTGGGTCCATAGAGTCAGGGCCAGAGGGCCCACAGAGAGTTGGGACTAGAGGGTCCCACTGAGACACACTGACCAGAGGGTCAACAGAGATTATAGCCCCGAATGACTAATATGTATTAGAGTGGTATTTTGGGGAACTCACTAAGCTCTATGCTTATAGTGTTTGTGTTATGTGTTTCAGGTTTTCTCAGGATCACGGGACGGCACCGGCTCGATTGTACACACCAGAGGAAGTGTTTGTTTTGAGGATCCTGGTTTATTAATTGAATGAAAAAAATAGTCATGTATTGTAATTTAAACAAACTGGGATTTTTATGTAAAGTGTTAAAGAGATAAGCGATTTTATATAAAATTTTGTTTTGAAAATTTCAGTGTTACAAGTTGGTATCAGAGCCTTGGTTTGAGGGATTCGGATGCACCTTCGGGTAAATCTGGACTCAAACTGAGGGAGTAAGAGAAGTTTTCAAAGAAATGATTTCCTAAAAGTTAATATGAGTTCAAAGAGAAAGCGATAAAGAGCAGTGTGTACAATCAGCCAGAGCCCGAACGGTGATTTCCCAAAATACCCTTACATTTGTGCTATGAGATATTTATGATGCACTTTATGAGATATTATGCATGCTAGAGACATGCTAGGTACTTCAAATCTTAGGAATAGAGTGGCCTAATTTGTGATGCCTTAGCCTAGGAGTTGTTGTTATATGTGATGTGCTTTTGAGTATGAGTGAGAATATTCAGTTGAAATCCTTTTAGGGGATTTGAGTAGAGGAGTAATCTAGGAGAGACGCCTAGATGAGAGTTGTGGTGCTTATCGAAAGAATAGTTAGAACTCGCGAGGGTAGAGTTGCAAAGTTCGGTGGTACTTTTGAGAATGAGCAGAGCAAGCGGAGTTATCACCCAGGGTAAGTTCTATGTATTCTTCGATGCCCGAATGCTGCTTGCTTTGTGCTTTGTGGAACTCACGATGATGGGAGTCAACTACCAAATGAATATGACAATATTCAGGAGGTAGATGACTGGCATCATTAGGAGCTCTTCAGCAGTTGATGGCGGAGAAGTGGGAGGACCAAGGAATTGCCTAGGGAGTGAACTTAGCCATATGAGTACGCTGGCGGAGTAAAGCATTTCACTGAGGAGCGAGCATGCATGGCGGAATTAGTAAACGAGGAGGTTGAGCAGCTACTTAGGAGCTCTGGATTGGTCTGTGTGGAAAGTATGGGTAGATGTGGTAGGTAGTATGGGCTCGTACTACCGAAAGCAGAGGACCCATACTCGATACAGAGAGTATTCTGAAGGTTCTAAGTAGCAAATTGAGGAGTGATGTTATGGTTCGAGTACATACATCGGAGCAGATTGGGGAGTGATGTTATGGTTCGAGTACCATACATCGGAGCAGATTGGGGAGTGACGTTATGGTTCGAGTACCATACATCGGAGCAGATTGAGGAGTGATATTATGGTTCGAGTACCATACATTGAAGCAGATTGAGGAGTGATGTTATGGTTCGAGTACTATACATCGGAGCAGATTGGGGAGTGATGTTATGGTTCGTGTACCATGCATTATAGCAGATTGAGAAGAGATGTTAGGGGCTGAGTACCGTGGTTCTTAGAAAATGATGCTTGTGATTCTCCGGTTATCCGATCAGGATTAATTGGTGGAATTTGGACGCGATGGGGTTTTAGGCCCGAGGGCCATGATTGAGTCCGAAGAGGCATCCCTTGAGAGGGAGTTCGGGAGCATTTCAGAGTACCTTGGTAAGATGTCGTATCTAGTCGCAAGACTCAGGGATTGGTAGAGAAGGCATTTATGAGGGAATGCGGACTGAGTGAACAATCATCCGAAGGAGGAGATGTCACCTTCTGTGACTTTTTGGGTGTTATTTATGTTTCCTGTGGGAGTAGGAGAGGCGTGAGATTTTAGTTTTGGGTTTAGGAGTAAACCCTACGGGTTGACATTGAGGTCGATGTTTTCCACCAGAGTATCAGGCAGCGTGTCTGCCACGAGGAAATGATCTACCATGAGCAGGTAGTCAGTGGGGACTGAGATAGTCAAGGATCACATTACACTGAGTATAGTAGGGCGTGTGGTAGCGGTATCAACGGGTAATCCAGTCGAGTATATCAGAGCGGTGGCTCTTCTGTCTATGATGGGTATTAAGCATGGAAGTGGAGTCCTTATTCTCGTGATGATTCACGTGTTGGAATGGGGGTTGAGAAGTCGAAGATGAGGAGTATGATGATTTATTGTTACAGTCTGTGAGTCAGTGATAGTATTGGACAGTTGGGATGTTTAGTATTGGGAGGGTATGAGACTTCGAATGGATAGAGGCGGTCGTGATGAGAAGTTCTTGAGGATTTCTTCGGAGATTTAGGGTATTTGAGGTTTCTTGATCTCTGCGTGGGGAGATCATTGGGCGTTGTGTGGCACCTTCCAAGCGTAGGTGCGATGTTTCTGGAGGAAACCGTCTGTGGGGTAGAGTGTTGATGCGTCAATTGGTGATGGTTCAAACCCTAAGTGGGGGAGAATTGGGTATTTTTGAGGGAACCAGAGATTTGTGCAAGAGCGGTTAGGGTTGGACACAAAACCTGCAGCTCGAATTCATGAGATCAGGGTCATTGGTGATCAAGGAAAGGAGAAGGGCGAGATAATGCATTTGGTATGTGTCTGAGAAAGGATGGGTGTCTCCACGGCAGCTGGCCAATGGTCAGGAATCTGGTGGTGGTCAGGTCCGTTTCAAGTGGAAGGCTCGTAATGATGGTATGGGTAGTTGAGAACTTTTGGGTTGAAGTATGGATTGTATATGCCCTTTTTGGGGAGGATAGAAGATTATCGAGCAGCCAACTCCCGGACCGGTATGTGTCCTTGCTTGGATTCTGAGCAGCAGGGGAAGAGGGTTTCGGAGGATCATCAGCGTGTTCTGAAGCGTTATCGCTTTCTTTGTATCCCAATTGAGTGTTTGGATACACTGAAGTTGTGCATTGGGTAAAATGGAGAATTATTTATGGGGTTCAGAGGAAATGTATTGTTGTATCTGTATGGTGTTGTGGGTAGGAGATTAGTGGTTGAGGCAGGACATTGTGATGTTCTGTAATGGTGTTCCGTGGTACCCAAGTATAATGTCCCGATTTCAGAGTTACTTAGAATATAAATCATGTATGGGTATTTTAGGAAAACTTACTTGAGCTCGGTCAATTGCATGCACTACACCCTTTGTAACATCCCAATTTTCAAGACCAAAAATTTCATATTGATAAAACACTTTATAAAAAAAAATTAGAAGAAAACGTCATCAAGTCACTTCCTTTCATAAAACCATAGTCACATGTCTCAAAACCATATCATAAAATAGTAACAATGTCAGAGTACAATCCCAAGAATCTCATAATGTGGAAATCATGTGTGTGTGATGCGCTACTACCATGCCGGCTCCTTCCCCTTCGATGAAGTGGTACCTGAAAACAAAACTAAAACCTGTAAGCACAAAGCTTAGTGAGTTCCCCCCCCCCCCATCATACCGCATACAACAATACATACTGTATAACATATCCGGGGTACTAGCTACCCCTTCAGTCTTTTTCAACTGGTAACTTGCCTAGAATATCATGGTGCTGGCCTACCCCTTCGGTCATGTCGACCAGTACATTGCCTAGCATATCAGGGTGTTGGCCTACCCCTTCGGTCCTGTCGACCGGTACCTTGCCTAGCATATCAGGGTGCTGGCCTACCCCTTCAGTCCTTTCGACCGATATCGGGGACTATTTCACCCCTTACTATACCACATAGCATCCTAATGCATAAACTTATAAGTTATATACTGCCTAGCTTATCTAGGTGCTAGGATACCCCTTCGGCCCTATCGACAAGTACTGGGGTCTATCCTACCCCTCCTATCACATATCACATAACATCATAGCATACTAGCACATAATCATAACAAATAGCAACATACCAGATAATTATCACAAAGACAATCATCTCTACTGTAACTCTTACTAGTGGGCCGACCTTGGTGCCTTAGACCCACTTCTACTGAAAGGTAACTCACCTGAATGTCGTGTGGTAGCTGAATTGTCCTCTGTGTTGGGATCAACTTCTCTCAAACTCCTACACACAACAATCTTCCTTAATTACCCTTTCATACTCATAACCCTTTCAAGGGTCAACCAAGGTCAAATTCAACATTTGGTTGACTCAACTCGCCTAGTTGATCCACCAACTCGTCGAGTTCCATAATCCACAAAATATTGGGACTTCGATCCTACTCGTCGAGTCTTTCAAGAACTCGTCGAGTCTCCTTCATACAGAATCGGGATGTTTTGCTCATGACTCGTCGAGTTCATATGTGAACTTGTCAAGTTCATATGTGAACTTGTCGAGTTCATATGTGAACTTGTCGAGTCATGCTTCATATAAGTTGGAACGTTTAGCCCTTGACTTGCCGAGTTCTTCCTCGAAATCATCAAGTTCTTCTTCATATCAGTTGGGACATTGCCTTAAAATCGACAAGTTCATCCATGAACTCATCAAGTTCTTTGATCTTCAAGTCCATATTCACGTCCATCTTATTGAGTCCTTTTCTAGACTCAACCAGATTACTCAGAAATAGAAAAGGGTGGGGAACCATGACCCGACTCGCTGAGTCCTACGAACGACTCGTTGATTCCCCCAAAGTCCAAGTCCATACAGTCGATTTAAGTTGGGCTTATTGCATCCAAAGCATAAATCTGACATCCTAGGGTCGATATAACATGTAAAGTTACAAACTTTACGTGCATGTATGGGTTTTGTGAAGCTAGAACACCAAAACTAAGCCATAATGGAGTCATAATTCATGGGACAGGGCCATAGCTCAACATTGGTGGCAACTTTGAGCTTCCTGAGCTCAAAAGTTCCCAGATCTGAAGTTATTACTTTATTATACACTCAAATCCCGAGAGTGACTTGGAAATGACCCAAAAATCACAATATGAAGTCCTAAAGAAGATCTAAGTGATAGAAAGCCAAGGTTGAAGCTTTTTACCTCAAACAAACTAGAATGCAACCAGAACTTTGGATCTACTACCTTCTTCTTTGACCTCTAAGCCTTTCCTTCCTTCTCCAAGCTTCAAATCACCATAATGGCACAAAATAGGACAATAACACTCACAAACTGATTAGGGTTTCGACAATAGGGTCTGAGGGTGATGGAGGCTGGAGTGGAGGCCATATAAGGTGTTTAAATAGGGTGTGAACCATATGATTTACGGTTTCATTCAGACAGATCTACTCGTCGATTCGGGGCTTCCAACTCGTCGAGTAGAATCTTCCACCCGCATCCAAGATTTGCCTCCACTCGACGAGTTTGGGGCCTCAACTCGTCGAGTCCCAGTATAAAAATGCCAAAAAAAAACAAAACTCATATTTAAAATACGTACCGGGAACCAGGCGTTACACCCTTTTCTTTTATTAGGAAAACCTTTTTATAAAACATTTCTTTTAGAAAAAATTCTATCAAACCCTCAGTTTGAGTTTAGACACACTCGAGAGTATGTCCGAATCCCTCAAACCAAGGCTCTGATACCAACTTATAACGTCCCAAAACTTAGACCAAAAATTTGGTTTAAATTAATAAAACTATTATCCAAAACATCATCATGAAAACCATCATGGAAAAATATGTATCAAATATATAATAAAACATCAGAGTAATCATAAAATGCAGAATGAGGTGGTGTGTGCAGTGTTCTAAAAGGCGTGCCATGGCGCGCGCCAAGGCGCGCCATGGCATGAGGCGTGGCTTCGCCGTTACGAAAAGCTTCATAACGTTGCTGTTAGGCGTGGCACGTGGCAAGGCGTGATATGGCGCGTGTTTTTTCATTTGAGACACAGTTTTTTGCTCTTTGTTATGTCCTTTTAAATCGGAGATACAAGTATTGTGGTTTTTGTTAACTTTTTGTTATTAGTTATTGATCTAACACTTCTAAAAAGAAGTTATATTTAATATAATTTATATTTATGTGGTAATATAATGAATACAAAATCGCCGCCTTACATCACACCTTGAAAAACGTCATGGCTCGCCATGGCTCATTAAGCTTGAGGCTTGGCCTTGCCGCCACGCCACGCCTCACTCCATTTAGAACCTTGGGTGTGTGCACTATAATCATCCCGGGATCTTCCCCCCTTCGAACCAGAAGTACCTTAAACATAAATTGAAAACCATAAGCACAAAGCTTAGTGAGTTCCCCAATATACCATATACCATACATATTAAACATATAGTGGACCCCACCCTTCATCGGGTCCCGCCCGGTATTGAATCCCGCTCAGTATACAGATCTGTCAGTCATCCGGACCCTCCTGGTATACTTATAACTAATAAATATATAAACATATAACACATGCAATAATCACAAAGATAAATAACATACAACATGGTCATCGGGCCCCGCCCGATAAGCATACATGCACATAACACATGCAATAGTTACACATATATCTAGCATCCTAACATAAAAAAACATGGGCCGACATTGGTGCCTTCGACCCGCTAAACATAGTGAGGAAACTTACCTCTAGCTGCTGAATCACTCAAATGAATCTCTATTTGTTGGTCCCGAAAATCCCCACGCTATCAAGATCAAATAACATCCAATTAATAATTGGACCGAAAAATAACTACCTTAATCACTAATCATTTTTATTAATCCCTTAAACAGTTAAGACATTTTTCCAAACTCTTGGATCTGGTTCCTAAGGGTGACTTATCACGTAAAGTTGGAAACTTTACACTCATGCATGGCTTAATGGGACTGAAACCCCAAAAAGAACTCAATAAAGGTCTTAATACTTGCATAGACAAAAATACTCCATAAATTTTTCATTTTTATGAACATATGACCTAAATGGTGCTAAGATCTAGCATCCTTTACTTCTGGAGTAGATCAAAAGCTCATCTTTACTTCAAAAGACCCATTAATGCCCAAGAAATACAATAAAGTAAATCTCACATAAATGATCATCAAGGTGTCAGCTTTTTAGCTCAAACATCTTGCAAATGAGAAGGTGATCCTGGATATACAAGCTCAAGCTACTCCTCCAAGTTCTCATCTTCTTCTTCTTCACCACAAAACACCAACAAATCATATTTCAAGCTCAAATCTCACTAAAATCACTTAGGGTTTCATTTTCAGACTAAAAGGAAGATGGAGGCTAGTAAATAAAGGTCCAAGAAGGGGTTTAAGTCATCTATATAGGGTGAAAACCCTAAAACTTAAGGTTTACCCCTACACTACGTACGTCATGCATACTGCACGTATGGCCTGCGTACATGGGTAGAACCCGCGATCATCAAACGGTCTAGTACACTAAGCGTACTCATAGAGTACGCCCCGCGTACTAGCCAGGGACCAAAAAGTTAACAAATTTGCATTAACAACAATAAGGGAAACTTACCAAAACTTGAATTTTATAGAGAGAGATTTAGAGTAATTGAAAATTAATTGGCAAAGAAAAGGCTTACAAGATGTGTCTATTTATAACCAGCAAAGAAGGGTGTGCAACGCCTATCACAACGTGTCGCCAATTCATGCAAGTGATGGAGTGGAAGGCATAAGTCTGATCGCAACAAGTCTATCACTCCTGTGGTGCCACGCGTTGCTTCCAAATTGGCCGAAAATTAATTATTTTTTTAAATTTCACAACTTTTGCATACAAGCTTTATTTTTGATGGTCCTTATCTCCACGTGTAGCTATCAACGAGTACTACAACTTTCATTTAGACTCTGTCGGACAATATTTTCTTTATTTTTTGTTTTACGGTCCGAGACGAATTAGACTGGAAATAATGCTGCAAAATTCATAACTTCTTGATACGAACTATGTTGTCGACGTTCTTCATAATGTTGGCCTCCTATTAAAGACTACTACAACTTTCATTTAGATTGTTTTGGCTAAAAATCAACCAATCTTCATTTTGATTTCTGTGCCGCACATTGATGTATTATGTCACACTTGAAACTTTGAAAATTACCCTATACAAAGTCGGATTTAGGTGTTCTTTATATGCCCACATAGCTATTGACGAACACTACAACTTTTGTTTAGCTTCGCCCGCTAATTTTGAATTTGTTTTTAATTCACATTTTTAGCATTTTTGTCTCGTTTTTAATCGTATTTTTATGCAAAATTTATTTTATTATAATATTTATCCGTATAACACAAATTCATATTATATACAAAGAACACTACGTAAACACATAATAGATAACAAAAACTTATCATTTATTATTTATCTACGATACAATTTACATTTAAACGAAAACGGAAATGAGGGTTTATCCGTGGAATGTCTAATGAAAAGTGTGGGTGTTACAATTATCACCCACATAGTATCATTCTGTCTCCCAAGTCAGGTTCAACCCAACACTATGTTTCCAACGCACAAGTAGCAAATCGATCATCATGTGTCGCAACTTTTACATTTTACGATCGACAATCACTTTAGGATCCCCGAATAACCTCTTATTCTCTTTAATTTTCATTTCTAAAAGTGGAATTATATTAGGTTATTCTCCCAAACACTTCCTTAGATAACATACATGAAAGATGTTACAAATACTTTCAAGTCCAGCTGGCAATTCAAGCTTGTATGTCTGCTTCCCTACTTATTGAAGTACTTTAAGCAGTCCAATAAAAAAAGGACTTCACTTCCGGCATTTTTAGAATCTGATAAGTCCCTTCCATGAAGATACTTTAAGTAGCACTTGATCACCAACCTCAAAAGTTATAAGTTGTCTCTTCTTATCTATGTAACTCTTTTGAGCACTTTGTGTTGAGTTCGAAAGTAGTTGTGAGATGTCGAAGTCTATCTAGGTCATTCTTTGTGTCGAAAGTTTGTTTATATGTTTTGTATAAGGGCGTTGTATGTTTCGAAACTACAATGTTTTAGTCCCTTATATTTTTGGTACGCTTTTTTATCCCTATAAATATGTGATGGGTACTAGAGTCAGAGGAGTTCTAAGAGTCGTCAGCCTGTAGTCTCTATATTTTTCTTTGTATCTCTGAAAGCGTAATGGAGCCAACCAGATCATATTTATATCGTGTGTTCTTAATGATGGGTTTTGAAAACTACATCATTCCTATGGTGTACATGCAAACCCTAATAGCTTTTGGATCTAGTTTGTCTAATGAACATGCAATTATCCAAAACCATAAACCCTAGATCTAATAAACTATAATTTAGATCTTACCTTTGATTGTTATATAGCAATAAAAATCAATTCCTTGGTTTCAGAAAGCTTAGTGCCTCAAGTTTTGCACCTTTAATGGAGTCACAAACACCACTAAGCAACTTGGGTGAAGAAGGAGGAGAGAGGAGGCATCAAAAATGGCTGGAAACCCTAAAGGAACACTTAGCCACGTTTTTGGGGCCTTAGGGGTCTTTATATACATAGCCTATTAGGGTTTTGCACTTAGGAAACCCTAATCTGACTGCTTAGGCCCTAAGCAGCCCATGGACTCCTTTAATCATATCCCTTGGACGAATTCCTTATGGGCTTCCCATAGAATTCATCCAACCTATATTATTAGGTGATCCATAGCCCAATTGCAATTATCTTATAATTACAATTCCAGTCCCCTAAGTTTAATTTATCTCTTTTAGCCAATAAATTAATTCTTAATTAATTCTTGACTAATATTAATTAAACATTATGATTTCTCCTTTAATATATTATTCTTATAATATATTAATAAATCATAAGTCAAGCTTTCTCTCCTTAATTCATCCTACATATTGCTATGGTGAAGGCAATCCAAAAGGATCATGCTCATAATCGGGTCAAGTACATCCTAGAATAGTTATGGACTTAGACACTAATCCAACAGTCTCCCACTTGGATAAGTCTAATAACTATTTTGCATGACTTCAGTACCTGATCAGCAATCGTAGCTTTCAAAATCCGTTGTCAACTCTGATCTTATTAGATATGCGTGTCCTTTAGATAAGGGATCATATATTCCTCCATTCTTAAGATATCGTATAGACACAAGACATGAATTTTGATCATTCTCTCTATACTGTTTCCTGACTTCCGATTTATGATGACTGACAACAGACTACAATTGAACACATCAACTTAGTCTCGGATTGGCCAAGCACTTAGGGTGTGATTACTAAATCATCAAGGGGCCCACAGATATCGCTTTTATCCCACTTTGGGTAAAAGGAATAGATAAACTTCGACTCAAATGCTCGCTTGTACTCACTCATCGAATCACACACAACAATAAGTTTTATAACACCAAGTTACTGGTGCGTTTACTTATTATCAATGTGCAATCGACCAACAAATAACAACCCACACGTCTCGGTTTCAAGAATATACAATATTATCATCTCACAATCACTCGTGATAAAATCTATGAAGTGATTCAAGTGAGCGTGGGTTTGATCCAATACTCTAATCTTATTAAAGCACTCATGAACTCTGCAGCAAACTTGTGCTATGTCTAAACACTTAGACAATCTACAGACAGATTCATGATAGTCTTCTTTCATACCTACTTCCAACGTATGACCGACTGTGCAGGTT
Source organism: Lactuca sativa (assembly GCF_002870075.4). Taxonomy (NCBI): domain Eukaryota; kingdom Viridiplantae; phylum Streptophyta; class Magnoliopsida; order Asterales; family Asteraceae; genus Lactuca; species Lactuca sativa. The sequence goes on from NC_056623.2 coordinate 10,305,305, forward strand.
CGAATAACCCAGTTATTTTGGAAGTCAAAACATGCAAACTGAAACACAACAATAAAACTTAATCCTATATGGCCCCAAACTTGTGGGAGTAAATAAAACACTTCTATTTAACCACCATATTGATTACTCATTATTTATCATTTAATGTTTCGGATAATCAACTCATTACTTGAATTACAACAACAATTGTCCCATGCTCCAAGCATGCACACTTTGTTTCCTATGGTCCATGCTTTGTGAAATAGATCAATTGAAAACTTTTCCAATGATGCTCATTTCACAATTCCTTATCCTCATCGTTAGTGTAAGAACACAAGGTTTTTGCCACTACTAGAATATGTTAGATTCTAACATTTTATGCAACGATCCTTTCGCAAAGTCATAGCACAAAAGTCACCAAGACTTGGCCAATGAAATTACAAGGTCTCTATCAGAAATTGTTACAAAAAATTATATAGATGTGATGTCTCTCACTCAAAGTACATTCCTTTGAACATCCATTTGCATAAAATTGTATAATCTAGACATAAATTCTCAATTTCCAACTCCCAATATGGAAACATTTCCATATTTGACATATGACAACTTATTCTTCATAGAATCTTATCTATTCATAATAATGTCGATATGGTCCATCCAACACTATACTTCCAACTACTCACAAGCAACAAATCATTGGCGAACCTTAGATCATCCTTTGATAGTTGTTTAATTATTTTAGTCAAAACTATTCTAGTCCTTTTTCCCTCTTAATGCGCTAAGCATTTGGAAAATTTTAGAATGATCAAACATTATAGCATATGCAGTCGATCCTATACTCGAAGCGTATGGAACATGATTGATATTGTCTCACATGAAGACGTGATACTTTACCAGTCTTCTAATATAATATTTCTAATTGCCATGTTCTCACAATTTTGATTATGAAAAGGGATGCCGTAATCATAACCAAGTGTTGAGAATGCAATTATCCTTTCCATATATAGAATTTCCTCATGTTGAACCATTCCAACACAACATTCATATATATATATATATATATATATATATATATATATATATATATATATATATATATATATATATGTGTGTGTGTGTGTGTGTGTGTGTGTGTGACTAAATTTGATTAAAATTCCACAATCTAAGCCTTTAGATTTGAAATGAAGTATAATATTCTCTCCCTTAATTATAGCAAAACAACTTTTCAACCCCTACAACTTTGCCAAGTGAATCTTTGTTTTCTATAATTAATATTGCTAACTTGCAATTCTTGAAATAATAATCATGCTCCCACTAAAAAAATGATTATTACCATACAAGCATAACACTTATGCTCCCACTAGCTTTGGCATATATTTAGAAAACATCTAAACTTCCAGAAAACAATTCTTATTGAATTTCTTAAGTTCATTTTTCTAAATACTTGATGCTTTGATAAGCCTTTATCAAAGCTTCTTAAAGTCATACACCTTTGCCTTAGAAAGCTCACATGTGTGTCTAAAGAAATTCAGAACTTATGTTACTAAGTCCCAAATGTTCAGACTAATTGCTAAATCTCACAATTTGAACTATGAAAAGGGATGCCGTAATCATAATCGAATTTGAGAATACAATTTTCACAATTGCAATCTCCTTAAAATCTCTCTTAGTGAAAGCATTTCCTCGCAATCATTTTCATGAAGGAGATAAACCTTATGACACTTAGATTTTATGGTATATGTGTTCCTATCCATGTGAATTTACCAAACCCAAGGTTTGCAACAAATCTAAACTCATATGTACTGAACTTGTTCAATCTCGATTCCTTGCCTCATGGTAGCATGAATGCCCACCATGTCTTCCAAGCAACTAAACCCTACATATAAATGTACTTTCCATTGATCAAGGTGCTTTGTCTTTATGCATTCAAATGAGAACTCATAGAACTCACATACATATTTAGCTTAATTGGAATGCCACAGAAACAAAATAATGTCAACACGATAGGTTATAAACCTCAAGTTCTGCACTAGTGATGATCAACTAGGTTTATTCTTGATTTGTTCTTGAAACCTTTCAAGATCATTAAAACTCTCACTGATTCCTTAACATATGAGGTTCTCTTGTCAAGAAACATTTCTTGACACACAAATATTCAAGAGTAAGTGTAGCTTCTTATCAAGTTTAACACTTCACACAATTGGTCCTAGTTGGTCTTTGTCTTATCCAAGACATCACAACTTACCAATTTCAAATGTGCAGGAATAAAAAGACTTTTTCCAATTCCACATTTGATGAGTCTTATAAACCTACTTAAGACTTGTCACTCAATTCACAATCTTGGAGTATAACTCTAAGACTCGATGTTGGAACGAAGTATGATTGACTTCTTAATTTTAACCATTTCCACAATTCTTGATTCTTCTTCTTAGCCATACAAATGCACTAAGACTCACTTAGAGGATCAATTGAGATATGGTTCTTAATCATTAAGGCTTATCATAAAACACAATAAAAGATACTCTCCCTTCTTCTTAGAATGGAGAAAATTTTGTCTTTCTGCCTACTTGATTCTTCATATTCATTCTGCTTTTGATTGAAACTCTTTCAATCAACTCAGAATTACACTTAATCTTATAAGCATAACCATATTTTCTAACCTGTAGTAAATCATGACGAATATCTTTATCACTCTTGTGGTGGACTTGATCAACGCACAACCTAGTGTACTCGATCTCCTAGTCCTTCACTTGACGCTTTGTCAAGGAATTAGTTTCTATTTCCAAATATGAAAGTTTTCATTCATCATACAATACAAGTTGCATGATTCCAAGTTTGTGTCCAATTGAAACTTGGGCGATGAGAAACTCTCCCTATTTGGTAAACTTATGACACTACCACATATAGCAAAAACTAAGAATCTTATCAAATTCAACATTGCTAAATTTAGAAATACGGAACATCCATTTTCACACATGCCATTGCAAGGATAAATAAATAAATAAAACTCAAAATTTATTGTATTGCGGAAAAACTTGTCCTTACAATCCAATTCAAATGAAAACTATGCTATTCCATATTCCTACGAAATCTATTCTAACTCCAAGTAGTAGCTCAAGAATCCAATCTTCAAGCAATGAGATCGAAATCCATTTCTTCACGATTAGATTCTGTTCACTTCTTCCCTTAAGCTTCCTCTTTTTTTCTTCGATCCTACAAAACATCAAAATGCAATCTTATCACATCAGGTATTAAGAATAAAAAAATAGGAACTTAAAAGAGTTAGATGATGGATTTTACCTGAAGTGGAACCATACATCTTGACTCTCCCATCTCTTAGATCTCTTAGGTAAATAGGGAAGTTTCGTCTCCAATGCCCCTTCTCTTGGCAATAGAAGCCTTAATGATTAAGAATTTCCCTTTTCTAGATTTCCAATGTCACCATTTTCAATGTCCATTGAAGTTTGGGAGTTTGATTCACTAGACAAATTTGCTTGATCAGCATGCCAAATCATTGCTGATTCAGCAGCTACAAGCAAATAGGTCAAATCAATGAGGGTTACGTCGTGGTCCATCATATAGTACTCTCTTACAAACTCACTATATGATTCAGGAAGCGACTAAAGAACCCAGTCAACAGCCAACTCACCTGAAATGTCGACATCGAACATCCTTAACCTGTCAATGTGTGACTTCATCTCTAAGACGTGTGTACACACAGGTTTCCCATCTTTGTGTTTACTTGGCAAAAGGGCTTGAGTGAGCTTGAACTTTTCAAGCCTTCGAACTTGTGGGTCAGGGAGAACAATTGGAGGAGGTGGAGGAAGTGAAGCATGATTTCTTGTTCCTCGATCATATCATGGAATATCATCTTCGTTTGGATAGCTTGTTCCAAGGGATTTAGGAAAACCATAGTTGTTTGACATCTATAAAACGGGAGAAAAATTCAAGTTAAGTTGATTGAGTCCTTAATAAAACACTCAAATGAGTTATTAAGGCTAGGATCCAACACAATATTCTACAACCTAGAAGAGGGATGTCGTAATCTAGCTGCAGAATATTTGAAGGTAGGTAAATGACGATTTACCAATTTCCACCATTAAAACGAAAATGAAGCTTAAGTTTTAAATGAATTGAAACTCCTAGATCTTTTGAGATTCACTGAACTTTTCAATGGCATGTTTAATCTCGATTATGCCCTTCAAGTTTGCGACTGGGATGTCGAGGATCACAAAAAATGTGTGAATAACCGTGCGAATCACGTGGTGCACTCAATGCTACTATCACCTAATCAATGTGCCGGTTACCCACACACGCTCCATTGATCTATGATAAACATCGGGCCACCCTTTGCCACCAATGTCAATCCCAAATTAGTGTGTCGGTTAACCACACACGCTCCACTAACATTTGAAAAGGGTACGAAGTGTAATTCCATGGATTAGCATACAATTTCACATTTTGCCTAAAGTAATTATGATTTGGGAATTTGTAAAAGCATTTAGTTACTTTGTACATCATTATACTTATAATGGAAGGTTTCGTCCTAACCTACCCATTCGGCTAACGAACCTCCACTAGTCAAGAGTGCGGTGGGTAAGAGTGCATACCCATTAAATAGCCATTTTATAGGCAATTTCCTTAAACACCCCTTATAGACCAGCTTCGTGAATGAGGCCTACTAACGGTAAGACTGACAGTTTACTTATATATAGTATTAGACCTTTAATGTTATATATAGTATAGTGTGTATTTTACACTTTTAAAATACTAGGTGATCTAATTTAATAAAAGTATACTTTTAATTTAATTAAATTTAAACCAAAACTTTATGGAATTATTAACTCTATTTTAATTATACACTTTAATTAATTAACAAAACCATAAGGGTGTAATTTGAACTTTTTCAAAGTACTAGGGTTTTAGAATTTAATATTTCAAAATTAAACTATTAATCAAATTTTAAATTCCAAAACTTGAGGGCAAGTTTTGAAACATTTCAAAACATTAGGGTTTAGAATTTAAATATTTCAAAATTAAAATTTTAATCAAAAATTTAAATTCCAAAACTTGAAGGCAAGTTTTGAAACTTTTCAAAACAATCTAGGTCAAATTACAAATAATTAAATTAAAAAATTATTGGTAATTCTCTAAAATTGACCTAATTTAATTTCTTGCAAGATAATTCATCAAATAACTCAAATAATTAAAGGGTATCTTATAAGGCAACAAATATTTGATTAATTAGTAATTATCTTCTATTTTGTAAGGATATTCACAAAAAATCAATAAAAATCGGATTTTATTAATTAAAAACGTTTATGATAAGAATCCCAACCCAAAACAGCAAGAAAATCGCCGAAAAAACACTGCTAGACCCTTGGACTCGCCGAGTTAGCCTGACTCGTTGAGTTCATCTACTGACTCGTCGAGTCAGTCAAGCAGAAGGTGCAAAAATTGATTTTTTAGCTAATAAACTATCAAATAAGCAACAATTCATCAACAAACAGCCCTAGGCTCTGATACCATTGATGGGTTTTGAGCACTACATCATTCCTTTGGTGTACATGCAAACCCTAATAGCTTCTGGATCTAGTTTGTCTAATGAACATGCAATTGATTATCCAAAGCCATAAACCCTAGATCTAATAAACTATAACTGAAATTAGGGTTTAGATCTTACATTTGATTGTTATATAGCAATAACAATCAATTCCTTGGCTTCAAGTGTTGCACCTCTAATGGAGTCACAAACACCACTAAGTTCCTTGGATGAAGAGGGAGGAGAGAGGAGGCACCAAAAATGGCTGGAAACCCTAAAGGAACACTTAGCCACGTTTTTGGGGCCTTAGGGGTCTTTATATACATAGGTTATTAGGGTTTTGCACTTAGGAAACCCTAATCTGACTGCTTAGGCCCTAAGCAGCCCATGGACTCCTTTAATCATATCCCTTGGACGAATTCCTTATGGGATTCCAATAGAATTCGTCCAACCTATATTATTAGGTGATCCATAGCCCAATTGCAATTATCTTATAATTACAATTCCAGTCCCTTAAGTTTAATTTATCTATTTTAGCCACAAAATTACTTCTTAATTAATTATTGACTAATATTCATTAAACATTATGATTTCTCCTTTAATATATTATTCTTATAATATATTAATAAATCATAATTAAACCTTTCGCTCCTTAATTCATCCTACATATTGCTATGGTGAAGGCAACCCAAAAGGACCATGCTCATCATCGGGTCAAGTACATCCCAGAATAGTTATGGACTTAGACATTAATCCAACACTTAATTCATTCTAACTCAGATTTCGTTTTCATATACTCGATCACTAACAACTATATTTGGTATCAGAGAAGGAATCATTTAGTTGTGATATGATTTTCTCGTATTTTCAAAAGTTTTTGAGTCTTGTTCTAGATTCAAAATACTCCGCACTTTTGATTCTGGAAAAAATAATAGATCATATGTTTTGATTCGATTATGCATTCAGTTTGTTAGATCGAGTATTTTGTGTTTGTTGTTTGATTTCTAGAAGAATCATTAGATCTTAATTTTTTTTTATCCTTTTCTCAAAATCCTTTCGTACAACAATGGCGAACTTTAACATGCACAACATGGCTTCTTACTCTCATCTTCTTGGATCATTAACAAAGATCCCTATGTTGATTCCAGATTTCTATGATCAATGGGCAGATTGAATAGAGGACTATCTAAATGGAATCGACGAGGATCTCTGGAAATGCACTGTTGGTGAAGTTCATTCTCCTATTGCGATGCAAAATGTTGGAACTGCTGCTAACAATCCAGGTGTTTCTCAACAATATGAGAAACTGTTGAAAAATGAAAAGAAATGTATGTGTGACCTCCGCGGTGCTCTTCCACCAGTTGTTTACAACTATCTGCATAGTTGTAAGACTTCAAAGGAGATTTGGGATACATTGAAGGAGAAGTACCAAGGCAGCGAGAAAACAATGATAAGCTCAGTTAAATAGTGTCTGTTAGAGTAGGGAGAGTTTAAGTAGAAGGAATGAGAATCCATTGAGCTCTATTATGATCGTCTGGATTAATTAATCTACAAGTGAAACAGATATGGAGTTACAAGGTCAACAATGGAGTTCAACTTGACTTTTATCATGGGACTTCGCAAGGAATGGCGCAATGTCAACTTAATGATAAAACTCAACAAAGCTTCTACTATTTTTCTCTCATTGATCTCTATAATGTGTTGAAGGCACATGAAAGTGAAGTGAATGAGATAGCTAAGGAAACAAGAAGTGGTTTGGGAGGTCCTTTGGCATTGATGTCGAAGGTTGCTAGTAAAGAAACTGAGAAAGAGTCAACTGAGAATGAGGGTTCGAAAGAAGAAGGGTTGTTTGTCAATTCTGATGACGAAGCAGTGGCGTTTTATTCGAATAATCGTGTGAAGAAATACTTCAAAAAGCCATTTAATCCGATGTCAAGAGTAGGTGAGATGAAAGGAAGTTTTTATGGGAAGAGTATGGTTGTGGAGAAGAAAGAGGAGAAAAAGGTTGTGAAGTCTGAGGAAGTGAAGAAAGAGAAAAGGATCAAGGGAGATTCTGGTTTCGATTGCCATTATTGCAATGGAGCTAATCACACGGCGAGTGATTGCATGCTAAGATATGGAAATCAGAAGAAGAAGAAGAGAGTCAAGGATGAATCCTATTATGTAGTGAGGCTTGAGGAAGTCAGAACGAAAACTAAAGGAATGTCACTGGTTGCAAAAGGTATGGATGAGGAAGAAGGTACGTATCAAATTTGGTCACCAGGATCCGACGACGAGGAGATGCGAAACCCTACTCATGGGGCGATGTTTGCAAAGCATGCGTATGAGGCTGAGGAGATGGTCATTGGGAGGTGCTTCTTCTCAACAACTGCTTATATGTCACCTATGACTTTGCAGGTACGTTCTCTTTTACAATCCTTTAATATTCCTTCAAGTGCATATAATTCAATGTTATCTGAGTTTGATAAAGAAATTACTTATGTTAATAATTTCCTTATTTCTGCTAGTAATGATGCTGAAAAGTCTAAGACTTTACTGCTAGAAACTCAAAGATGTTTGGAATCCAAGAAGGATAGGATAGAACATTTAGATTTACAAATAACCAATATCATGTGTGATAGAGACAGTCTGATTTTTTATGTTAAGATTTTGTTAAACAACGATATATATATATATATATATATATATATATATATATATATATATATATATATTGTAATTTAGCTAAATCTTTGTATGTAAAATTAGCTGCATTGCATCATTCAGCAGACATTAGCAAAGGATAACATAGGAAGCTTTTGCCCTTTTTAGCTTTCGAAAGGGAGAAAATTGATTCGACTTCCTATGATTGTCAAAAGAAAATTTATGAGTTTGATAAGGTTCCAGATGATAGATATGCATATGGTGTTGTTAGAATTGATGAATGTTTAGATGCAAATTGTAACAACCCATTATTTTAAAGTCTATAAAAGTCAAACTTGCTAAATAAAAGTCAAATTTGTTGATTTGTTAATTTATTAAGGCTAAATTAATATTTTAATACATATAAACCTTTTATTAGATAAGTGTTGCAAAAATTGTAAATAAAAACACAAAACCGAGAACCTTCGCAAAATTCATTCTCCTAGGACCGCAAACCTACCCCATCTTCGAACTGAAAACACCTGACTGAAATCAACTTACACCGAAAACTCCATCTGACTGCAAACATTTTGGACCGAAATCTCCTTTCCTTGGAAAGAGTTCCCGGCCGAAGACTCCAAAATATCTAAGATATTTAACTTTTAAACTGCCTCATATTTTACTTCCTATTAAAGTTAACTCACGAAATCATCCTACACTTTTACACTCCCTGTAAATCGAATTCCTCTCATTCTCTTTCAACATATCAAACACTTTTACTCTCAAAAATCAAGTCCTTCACCAAAACTTTCACAAGAAGCTTTGATCCCTTTTTCCTCCTTAATATGTTGGTAAGTTTTTGTCATAAACTTGTATTATACAACACATATATTAATTGTAGCATCTTAATTACACATGATTATGTGTTTAAAATCATTAGGATATAACTATCGTCACGTGTTCTAAATCCAAGTTCACCGTATCTAATCGATTATAAAAATTGTTATCACACATAAGGTGAGTTCATACCCCTATGTTTTCATGATTTTTCACAGTTTAAAGGGGGGGGGGGGGGGGGGGCTACAAGTGTGACACAAGAAAATTTGTGTTAATATCTAAATGTTATCAATATTATTAAATGTTACCATTCTTAATATATATATATATATATATATATATATATATATTATATCAATTCTAAGCCTGTTGAACCCTAATTAATATATATATATATATATATATATATATATATATATATATATATATATATATATATATATATATATATATATATATATATATATATATATTAATTAGGGTTCAACAGGCTTAGAATTGATAATTTGACTCCATTTCCTATTCCTTGTTTGGTTGTGGGCTTGGGATAGAATTATTTATTCGAATGTCTATTTAATCATAATTATGTAAATATTATATTTATATAAGTATAAAATCATTTAAAACTTGTTAAACAAAAAAAATATAATTTTTACAAACTATTTTAGTACCATTTAGACATAAATGTTGAATTTCACAGAATAACCGTACTACAAATTTTACAATTTAAACTTGCCGAATTATTAACAATACAAAGGTTTTCATTTCTGTAAAACAAAAACATATAAACTATATTAGGTATAGTTTATGGATCATATATACTACTTTACATATTCAGAATAACTTATGGAAAACAAACATATAAACTATAATAAATATAGTTTATGAGATATACTTACAGTTTATCTATTACATGGTAACTTTTCATTATTCTACACGTAACCGTCAACATAGCATTAGTGAGACACATTTCACGTACTTATCTAAGTACCAATCAAGTCCTGAAATTATAACCAAAGTTTCCTAGAGGGAGAGCATGACACTTGTGTATAGATCTATACAGTACTATTCACTACAGTTAGGCCGGCAGACGCCTGAAGAACGTCGTGTTCAGGCTATCTTAGGTCATCAAGCATGGATAGGATAACTCACAATTTGGTATTGAACAATACGATTAGTGTATGAATAAGTAAACAACTTCACATAGTTTTATTAAATAAAACTATAATACATTATTTTATACATATAGCTTGTGAATCCAAGCACTTACAATTACACAGTTTTCATACAAGTACAAATACAGATTACTATTTTAGTACAGAGAAAACATACTTTTCATGGTTTTATGTGAATTAAAACTTCATCTTACTATACAATAACAATTACACGTTTTGATTACAACAAAAAATATAGGTTTTTTTTGGGAAAAACATGCTTACATTTTCAAGGAACAAATGACAGGTTTCAATTACAAACATGATTATGAACTCAACAACTTAATTGTTGACACTCTTTTCAAAACTACTTGTATTCTTAGGAAATCAGTAAACAGGTACATCCACAGGTTTTTTAGAAGACGAAGCATTATAAATTCACGTAGTTTAGTTTTTGCTATATACATTTTAGTGTCATATATACAATGAATTGAACACATATTTAAAAACTTATACTTTATCAATACATGGTTGTTGTACTATGATTACTCTTATGCGATTGTTGTGATACTGTACATGACATCCTCGGCCCCCGAACATTTCCTTCGTTCCGGTTTGGGGGTGACACAAATGATCTTGTTGATATTCTGAATAAGACCTTGACCAAAAACGAACACATCAAAATTTTGAAAAGAACTGAGAATTCGACATCAAACTCTCAAAACAATTTTGCTAATATCGAAGATGATTCTGATGATATGAGTGAAACTGAGGCGGAGGAAGTTGTTGACTGTTCTCAGTTATCTGTCATTAATGTCACTTCTATAGATAAGGGTAAAGAAATCTGTAATGATACACTGACCAACCCTCAACTTCAACAGTTCAAGATCCTGACCATGTGACTGTCGAAGATAGTCAAACAGACAATAACGATGATAATGATGATGTTTCGAAAGAAACAACTATACCCTGAGTTGTTGTTGATCAGGTCTACGAGGAAACTGAGAAGTTTAACAAAACCATAAAAGAAAAGGGTCCTCATTATCTTGAATCAAATACGGTTGTGCATCCCAACTTCAAATGCTCAAATGAATTTATCTTCCCAAATCATGTGTTTGTTACTTCAGGAAATGGTGATAAAGTTAAACTTGAAATTAACTGTAACGACGTAAAATTTCAAACCAAAATTTTCAATTTAAAATCACATTTATCTCAATAATAAAATGAAAAAATTTTCATAATTTCAAATCATCAAATCTCATATCCAAAAACTGTATATATCAAAACTCCAGGATCCTCTCAATCATAACTCAAACTCTGATGTGTGTACAATCAAGACGGCGCCTTCCCGTGATCCTGAGAAGTACCTAAAACACATAACACATAACACGGTAAGCATGAAGTTTAGTGAGTTTCCTAAAATACCACACACAACTCATTAGCTACTCTAGGCTATAACTCAAATAAGACCCTTCGGTGGCCCCACCTCAATAAGCTCATAATAATAACACTTAGCATAAATCACAAAGACATAATGCATAATATTAGGATACACATGTAAGCACAATAAACATATCGGTCACACAAGGATACCACTCATGGTAAGTTTAGTGAGAAGACTCACCTCGTAAGCTAGCAAATAAAAGTCTCGTACTTGGAAATCTCGAACTATCCTTCGCCTAACAGATAGGATGATTATCTCTAATTAATACTCTACTCATACTCAAATACCCCAAAGGTTTTTATCTCTTTCTCTCTAACTCTTGGAATGGGTAAAGGACCATTAACCCTTCCATGTTCTCCATTACTCACGTTGACCAAACCCTAAAGTCACCAGAAGTTAAACTCGAGTGAACAGTCCAAGTTCGACCTGACTCGCCGAGTACACTCATGTGACTCGTCGAGTCCACTCGGTCCTTAAAATTCTCGTGAAGATCCAGCTCGTCAAGTTAACCCTAGCTCGCTGAGCTATCACATGGTCCAGCTTATCCGAGCAACCCTAACCGACTCGTCGAGTCGGCTCATCGACTTGGCGAGTCCATTCAGACTGATTTCATATTCAGACGACTTCAAGGCAGAAAACCCTCTCACACACTAGATCTAAGCTCTACAGGCTCGCTTATCACATAAAGCCACGAGCTTTACTGTAACATCCAAAAATTTGAGTCCAAAAATTTCATTTCCAAGTTAATATTTTATAAAACATTTTACCAAAACATTGCCAAGAGCATGCCAAAACATAAAACTATAATATCATATCTCGAAACCAAATCATCTTGAAATAACAAAATATCATAGTACAGTCTCAGAAAACTCTAAGCGGAAATCATGTGTGTGTGATGTGCTGCTACACAACCGGCTCCTTCCCCTTAGACGAAGAGGTACCTAAAACCAAAAACTAAAATTGTAAGCACGAAGCTTTGTGATTTCCCCCATCATACCACATACCATAAAATCGCATAGGATACATACTGTCGGTCAATTCTGGGGCGCCCGTCCTACTCATGTCAAGCCATTCTGGGGTGCTGACCTACCCATGTCAAGCCATTCTGGGGTGCTGACCTACCCATGTCAAGCCATTCTGGGGTGCTGACCTACCCTCCGGTCTATCTCAACCGAACACGGGGACTATTTCACCCCTACTACTAACACATAAGATCATATCATAATCATGTTGTCAAACATATATAGGTTGTCCGACCTACCCATTGGTCCTAACGACCGAATCGAGGACTAGTCCCCTTCTACAGGTGTTATCTCATATAACATGGCAACTGGCAAACTAGCATACAACAGACCAGACAATTATCACAAAGATAATCATCCCAACTAACAATTACTAGTGGGCCGGCCTTGGTGCCTTAGACCCACTTCTACTGGAAGGTAACTCACCTCGATGTCGTGTCGTGTCTGAACTGTCCTCAGCGTGAAGGTCGGCTCTCCTCGACTCCTCAATTCCTACACGACAACCCTCATGTCATCAAACAGAACATACAACCCTAACCAGGGTCAATACCAAAATCAGGAAAAGTCAACTTGGTCAAAGTCAACACCCAGTTGACCTGACTTGCCGAGTTGGTCTACCAACTTGTCAAGTCTATACTCCACTAACCCGATCCAACCCCGACACCACTCATCGAGTCTAGCAAGAACTCGACGGGTTCTCCTTCATTCAAACCATCAGGTCCATCTTCATCCGACTCGTCGAGTTCTTCCTTGAACTCGGCGAGTTCATCTCCTTCATAAGGATGTGTCCGGCCTATGACTCGCCGAGTTGTATGAACAACTCGTTGAGTTCATCTACAAAGATTGGGAGATTGCCTTGGATTCGCCGAGTCTGCTCATACACTCGTTGAGTCCCATGATTCCCAGGTCCTCATTCGTGCCCAAACAACTACGGGACTTTCATTCCTAACACCTGGTCCATCCACAGAAAGGAATTGATGGTCAATACGTCGCGACTCGCTGAGTCCCAAGAACAACTCGACCAGTTCATCCTTGACCAACACTATACAATCAGTTTAAATCGGTTTTAACACACCAAAACCATAGATCTGGCCTCATAATGTCCATTTTTTACGTGAAGTTCCAAACATGGTGCACATGCATGGGGTCTTTGGCTCAAAAAGCCATAAAAGGTGCTCTACAAGATGCATGAGGCTCTCATGGCCATAGAGTTGGCACCTTTATTCCATGAGACCCTTCTAATGGCCTAAATATGAAGTCAAAACCCCAAATGACCCTTCACAATTCCGAAAATGGCTTAAAAAGCCCTAAAAACACTCAATATCCAAGCCCTAAGGATAAATAAACACATGGAAGACCAAGACAGGGGCATTTTACCTTGAATGAGCTAGAAATGGAACAAGATCTCTGGATTTCCAACCCCCAAATCGAACTCCCAAGCTTCCTTCCTCTTTTCATGCTTCACAATCCACCTAAATGCACCAAAATGGACTTAGAACACACAAAAACGGCTAGGGTTTCGATATGTTGTCTTCTGGGAGCATAAAGGATGATGGAGGCTGAGATAAGGCGTTTAAATAGGGTGCAAACCCTCAATTTAGGTTTTTACCCAAACAACGCCTACTCGCCGAGTCTGTCTCCCGACTCGTCGAGTAGGTCACATAAACTGTCCGTAGATCTCGATTCTACTCGACGAGTTGGGCCTCCAACTCGTCGATTCCTATTGAAAAACGCAAGAAATACTTGAATTAACTGCGTACGAGGAATCGGGTGTTACAAATCTCCCCCACTTATCTTAGACTTCGTCCTCGAAGTCTGCTGCTCGATCCCGAAAAAGTTCGGGGTAGAGCTCCCTCATCTCGTCCTCTGGCTCCCAGGTCTATTCCGAGACCTTTCGGTGCTGCCACTGCACCTTTACTAGCTCCACTATCTTGTTGCTCAGATCGTTTGACTTCCTGTCAAGGATTGCCACTGGCTGCTCGATGTAGTTCAGGCTGTCATCAACCTGAATATCCTCCAGAGGCACCAGTGCCGAATCGTCCACCAGACACTTCCACAACTAGGAGACGTGAAAAGTGCTATGAAAAGACCGATTTTGTTTATGCTTTATAAAAATCAGCCTATAGATCCAGCCTATATGCCACCTTTCCTGTGACATCCCCATTTTCACAGCCAGAAAAGACCGATTTTGTTTATGCTTTATAAAAATCAGAGTACTTATTTTCATAAAAATGTTGCGGAATTTGTTCCCAGAAAAATACAATAAATACGATATCAAAACATTTTCGAAGAAACGTATTTTATTCATTCTAAAACGTTTGGGATGTCATCGTTAATATAGGAACATAAGCATAAACGGAAATTACATTTATTTACACTAGTGATCTACATCTCTTTAATCTCTCAGTATAATGTCACTTCAAATCGACACCTGTGATATAAATAAACTGAGTGGGTCAGGTTGGGAAACCTGGTGAGTACATAGGGTTTTCAACCCACAATAATATAATTATTATGTTTAAACAATTAAACAATCAACCAAATTACCCATCCCCGTTATCTTCTTTATTCTTAAGCATCTACCCTAAGAATCAGCTATTCCTCGTTCATTTATTCCTAAGGAGTATCCTAAGGATAGGTATGAATTCCATCGTTGTAAATGACACATCTGTCAAGCACAATCTGCTAGTTCTGTCACTAGGGCGCAGCTACCAAAATTGTGACATTCTCTATGGGGCGCATCTACCGAAATAGTCCTTTAGGCGCATCTGTCGGGGTTATGAGGTTCTCTATTAGGCGCTTCTGCCGGTAGACTCCTTTAGGCGCATCTGTTGGGTTTTATTGACAGTATCGTTTTCGAGAGTCCACTCGCAATACATATCAATGGGTTTTTAGAGTACACCGGTGAACATGTCGTTCACAACAACTACAGGCTGCGAGCCTGATAGTGTTCCACTGGACTGTCTAGAATAGTCTGTGGTTGTCATCCATACTCTGCTGAATGACGGGGCAATCATTTGGGAAAAATGCTTCTCACATCGTCCACCTCTCACCCTCACCTCACAGTCTATTTCACCTCTCAACTCATCATCCAACTCATATTTCATCTATTACATCTACCCATATCTTACCCCAACATTTTCGTAGATATAAAATACATATACAGTTTAAATCATTTAAAACGTGTATAAAATCGTTCACCCAGCATATATAGCAAGTATTCAGATAATATGCACACATAGCACGTAATTTACATAAAATACTTCATATCTATGTGTAAGCTGAAAGTAACTATGCACTCACCTGAAAGGTGGTGACTCAGCACTCGGACAGCGCTTCGATACTCTCAAAACAATTTCCTTCGATAAAACCTAGTACCAATACCACTAGGCTTTAGTCTAACGATAACCGCGACAAATTAATAGTCTGACTATTATTATTATTATATAAGCGTTAAATAACACTCAATATATCTCAAAATAATAGCCCAAATAATTATTTAAGGACCTAATAACATTACTATAATTATTTGAAAGCTATATTAAAAGTTGCGTAAGCGTAGCTCACTTACAACAGATTTTAAAGACAACCGGGCTTTGCTCAGAGCAGCGTTTTGAAACCAAAAGACACTTTTTCTCGGGACTCCAGGAGCCTCGAGGCTTCCCTCGAGAGCTAAGGGATTTTTCCTAGGGTTTAGGGGTGGTTTGGAGCTTTAGAGAGAGAAAGATTTTAGAGAGAGAATGAGAAAATGTGTGAAAAATCCGGAGACCCTTGCCCCCTTTTATAGCTGCGAGGCCTCGGACTACCCTGGGTGTAATCCTTGGCTTCGCGGCGCGTACTCCTCGGATAAGGATGTCAGACGGCGAGCTTCGGATGGGGCGACGTGGCTACTCTTCGAACCAAGCAGATCGACTACGCGGGGCATTCCTTTTTCGCATGCAGGGCGTACCTCGTACGCGAGGTGCTCCTCGGTTACGCGTAACCCGCGCACCAGGTGTCATCATCCGAAGCGAGGCCTTGGGCAGCAAGCAACGGTTGGGATCGTGCCACATCAACAATCTCGCAACAGGTCTCACAAATTTACTTTCAGACTTCTAAAAATCATAACTTTTGCATACGAGCTCCGTTTTTTACGTTCTTTATATCCACGTGAAGGTGGGAACATACTCTACAACTTTCATTTAGACTCCGTCGGCTAATTTTGAATTTATTTTTAAAATTATATTATTAACAGGCCGGGAGAGGATTGGTCCGTTTAAATTCTCATAACTTCTTCATCCGACGTCCATTTTCGCCTATCTTTTTCTCGTTACGCTACTCTTAACGAGATCTTCGATTCTCGTTTAGGTCGTGTCGGTTGAAAACCGCTCGATCTAATATTCGAATTTCGGGCTGTATACTGCTAATCCGAAACTTCAAAAAATCATAACTTCTTCATACGAAGTCAGATTTGGGCGTTCTTTTTATGGACGCTCTCGGTTTAACGTATTCTACGACTTTCATTTAGATCGCTAAGGCTAAATCTCGGATAAGGATGTCAGATGGCGAGCTTCGGATGGGGCGACGTGGCTACTCTTCGGACCAAGCAGATCGACTACGCGGGGCGTTCCTTTTTCGCACGCAGGGCGTACCTCGTATGCAAGGTGCTCCTCGGTTACACTGGGCGTAACCCTCGCACCAGGAGTCATCATCCGAAGCGAGGCCTTGGGCAACAAGCAACGGTTGGGATCGTGCCACGTCAGCAATCTCGCAACAGGTCTCGCAAATTTACTTTCGGACTTCTAAAAATCATAACTTTTGCATACGAGCTCCGTTTTTTACGTTCTTTTTATCCATGCGAAGGTGGGAACGTACTCTACAACTTTCATTTAGACTCCGTTGGCTAATTTTGAATTTATTTTAAAAATTATATTATTAACAGGCCGGGACAGGATTGGTCCGTTTAAATTCTCATAACTTCTTCATCCGACGTCAGTTTTCGCCCATCTTTTTCTCGTTACGCTACTCTTAACGAGATCTTCGATTCTCGTTTAGTTCGTGTCAGCTAAAAACCGCTCGATCTAATATTCGAATTTCAGGCGGTATACTGCTAATCCGAAACTTCGAAAAATCATAACTTCTTCCTACGAAGTCAGATTTGGGCGTTCTTTTTATGGACGCTCTCGGTTTAACGTATTTTATGAATTTCATTTAGATCACTAAGGCTAAATCTCGCTTTATCATAAATTCACTATTTATGCTTCCCGGTGTCGTGCCGGTTCCGTCGCGAAACTTCGACGGGTCATAACTTCTTCGTTATAACTCGGATTTCGGCGGTCTTTATATGTACGGGAACCTTGTGACATATTCTAAAACTTGGTTAATACTATTTATTATAAATAATATTTTGTCGAAAAGTCTTTTTCGACCCCTATTGCCTCTAAATTGACGAGCCCGGATCTACGAGCGTTACATTGCCCACCCGGGCTATAACCTTGAAGGGTCCAATATATATGGGGCCCAGCTCGCCCCGCTTTCTGAATCGAATAACGCCCTTCCAAGGAGAATCTTTCAGGAGTACCATATCCCCGACCTGGAACTCCAGGTCCGACCGACACTTGTCGGCATAACTTTTCTGCCGACCTTGAGCAGTCTGAAGTCTGCTTCGAACCTGCTGGATCCTTTCCATAGTCTTGAGTACCACTTCGGTACTCCCCATGACTCTTTGCCCAACCTCTCCCCAGCATATCGGGGTCCTGTACTTCCTCCCATACAACATCTCGAAAGGAGGATGGTCGATACTCGCATGATAACTGCTATTATAAGAGAACTCCGCCAGAGGGAGGTAAGTATCCAAACTTCCTCCAAAGTCTAAAATGCATGCTCGCAACATATCCTCCATAGTCTGGATGGTCCGTTCACTCTGACCATCCGTCTGTGGGTGGAAGGTGGTGCTAAAATGCATTCGAGTACCCAACGCGTCATGTAACTTCTTCTAGAACCTGGAAGTGAACCGCACATCCCTGTCTAAAATCACTGAAACTGGCACCCCATGTCGCGCCTCTACCTTCCGGATATAGATGTCGGCCAACTTTTCGGCCAAAATACTCTCCTGAATTGGTATAAAATGGGTGCTCTTGGTCAATCGATCAACGATGACCCAAATCGAATCCACTCCTCGCGTGGTCCTGGGAAGCTTCGTAATAAAGTCCATAGTAATATCCTCCCACTTCCACAGCGGGATATCCAACGACTGGACCTTGCCGCTAGGTCTTTGGTGCTCAGCCTTGACCTTCCTGCAGGTCAGACACCTCTCCACGAACCAAGCTACATCCCTCTTCATACAGAGCCACCACTAATCCGGACAAAGATCAATATACATCTTTGTCGCCCCGGGATGGATAGAGAACCTAGATTTGTGCGCCTCTGCCATCAATACATGCCACACACCCCATGATAAGGAACCCACACCCTACGGTGAAGAGTCAACATTCCTCAGCTATCATAGTCGAAGGAGGAATCTTGACCCACAATTCGCTTGCTCTTCCGATGTTCCTCCTTCATGGCCTCCTGCTGGGCCTCCCGAATCTGCTCCAACAATGGAGTCACAACTGTCATCCTCAGACAGATGTCGCTGATCGGTGCTACCTTACGGCTAAGCGCATCGGCCACAACATTGGCCTTCCTCGGGTGGTAGAGGATCTCGCAATCATAATCCTTCACCACATCAAGCCACCGACGCTGCCTTATATTTACATTTGGCTGGTCCATGAGATACCTCATGCTTTTGTGGTACATGTAAACGGTACAACGAACCCCATAGAGGTAATGGCACCAAATCATGAGGGCAAAAACAACAGCCCCCAGCTCCAAATCGTGCATCGGATAATTCGCCTCGTGAGGCTTCAGTTGCCTCGAAGCGTAAGCTATAACATGCCCCTTTTGCATCAATATCGCGCCCAAACCCGAGATGGACGCATCGCAGTATACAAAAAAATACTTCATGCCCTCCGTGAATCACACTTGGAGAACTTAGCATACAAGCTCTCCCTCCTCAAAGTATCTAGAACCTCCCGCAAGTGGTCCTCGTGCTGCTCTCGCATCTTGGAATAAACCAAGATGTCATCGATGAAAACTATCACAGAGCGATCCAACATCGGTCGGAACACGCGGTTCATGAGATCCATGAATGTGGCAGGAGCATTGGTGAGCCCAAAAGGCATCACCACGAACTCATAGTGGCCATAACGTATCCGAAACGTAGTCTTTTGCACATCCTCCTCTCTGACCCTCATATGATGATATCCTGAACGTAGATCAATCTTGGAGAACCAAGACGCTCCCTGTAGCTGGTCAAAGTGGTCATCAATCCTCGAGAGTGGGTAACGATTCTTCACCGTTACCTTATTCAGCTCCTGATAGTCTATACACATCTGATGCGACTCATCCTTCTTCTTCACAAACAGAATCGAGGCTCCCCAGGGTGAACTGCTCGATCTAATGAATCCCTTGTCTAACAGCTCCAGGAGCTGTGTAGACAACTCCTACATCTCAGGAGGAGCCAACCGATACGGTGCCTTGGCTATCGAAGCCGCACCCAGGACTAGGTCGATCATGAACTCTACCTGCCTCTCCGGAGGTATCCCAGGTAGCTCCTCGGGGAATACATCCGCAAACTCTCATGCCACGGGCACATCGCCCACCGTCACCTTACCTGCCTCCCGAGTATCCATAACATAGGCGACAAATCCTGCGCAACCCTGCTGAAGGTAGCGCCTAGCACTCGCTACTGAACATAAAGCTGGTCCTTATTGTGGCCTCTCTCCCTAAATCACCAGCTCTCCCCCACTTGGGGTCCTAGCCCGCACCAACTGCTGCGTGCAGTCAATCATTGCCCCCATTTGGGCATAGCCAATCCATACCAATAATAACCTTTTTCCCCCACAAAGGTATGGAAACCAGGTCTACCAGGTAATGCTCCCCGAACAGCCTCAAAACACAATCTCAATAGACCTCTGACACTCGCACTGACTGGTCGTCCGCAATCTCGACCTCTAGAGGGCAATCCAACATGCCCGAAGACTCAGGAAACTTCTTGATAAGCGCAAGAGAGACAAACGATCGGGTAGCACCCGAGTCAAACAATACCTGAACTGGGATACCATTCACATGGAACGATCCTAAACAAGACATACATATCACATATCAAAATCACAACATCATAACATAAAAGATTAGAGAGAAGAAATCATACCTGTCACCATATCGGGTGCAGCGCATGCCTCCTCGGTTGTCAACTGAAATGCTCGGCTCTGCACCACTGGAGTCTCTACCTTGGCCTTCTGGCCTTCCGTGACTCGTGCTAACGCTGGGGTCGGCGCCGCCGCTGGCGCTGCTGCTGTCGCTACTATTAATCTAGGGCAGTTGGCCTTCTTATTGCCCCTCTAATTGCAATGGACGCAAATCAGATCTGAAATCTGCACTGTGGGCGTGGGGGCAGTACAATCCCTGCCAAAGTGCCCCACCTTTCCGTACTTGTAGCAGCCCGATGATCCCGCTCTACATGCTCCCTCATGCGGCATGCCGCATTTCCTGCAGTGGCTCTAGCCTAGTTGGCCCTTTGACCAAATGTCGGATCCCTTGGGTTTCTTCCCCGAAACCCCTGTCGCCTGCTCAGTCTCCGCTTTCCTCTTCCTGATGTGCTCTAAATCGAGCTCCCTCTCCCGCACCTTGGCAATCATGGACTCCAAGGTCGAGAAAGTTGAATAGCTGACATGCTCCCGAATATCAGCCCTCAACATATCATGGTAGCGTGTCTTCTGCATCTGCTCATCCCCCGCATACTGGGGTACCAATAGGGCCCTCTCCCTTAACTTGGCAGTGATCTTTGCCACTGTCTTAGTCATGTGCCTCATATCTAAAAACTCCCTGGCTAGCTGTTGAAGCTCCACAGCTGGCGCAAACTCAGCCCTGAATCTGGTCACGAAATCTTACCACGCCATAGCCTCGACGGCTGGGGCTCCCAATGAGTCACCAACCGACTCCCATCAGTCTTTAACTCTATCCCTCAGACATCCCGCAACAAAGCGGACCTTTGACCCTTTCGGGTAGAAGCTCGTCAATTGCGCAGACTCAATGTATGCGATCCATCTCCTGGCAGCAATGGGGTCCTTCACCCCGTGAATATCCGGCGCACCACTCCCTCTAAAGTCCTTGAAGGACAGTGTGCGAGTACCCACCTGGCCATACGCCAAATCACTCCTGAATGATCAGAGTCGATCCTCCATCAGCTCGATAATCCCCTCCTTGATCGACCCGAAAATAACCATGGTCGACTCAAGGATTCCTCTCGTGATCTCTTACACGATGAACTCACGTAGCCCATCATCCACTTGCTCGGATCCTACCCCCGAGCCTGATCTTGATCCTAACCCATATCCCGAGCCTCCTGCTCCATGTACTTTGACCACCATATTAAAAATAAAAACGTAAACATCAGGATCATACGTACTCCTGAGAGGTCTCACACACTCCCCCGATTTCCTGGTTCCATCTCGACCCTCCTTGACTTGAGTTCGAATCCTCTGCTTTCAATAGTACGGGCCCATACTACCTTCCACATCTATCCGTACTTTCCTCAAGGATTGCCTCAACTTCACCAAGTCCCCTTACCAATATCCCTTTCCGACTGATCTCATCCTAGGCTTTCCTAGGGCACCCTCCGACCTACTCTCCGCCGTCAGCTGCACTAGGAGTCCCTACTTCCCTTCCCTAACCAGCTTGCGAATATTGGTACATATCCGCTAACTAGTTAGTTAAAGTTAGCCAAGACCCCTATAGCACAAAGCAAGCAACATTCGTGCATTGACATTAGGCATAACCTAATCAGGCTATCCTACCGCTGACTAAACTGCTCTAGCATATAGCTCATACCACAGGCATTCAAGGCATCCTCCTAGATCCTCAACCCAAATCTAGCATGCAGTTCTCAGAATCATATATCAGGCATACAAGGCATCCTCCTAGATCCTCAGCCCTAATCTAGCATGCAGTTCTCAGAATCATATATCACGCATATAAGGCATCCTCCTAGATCCTTAGCCCTAGTCTAGAATGCAGTTCTCAGAATCATATATCAGGCATAGAAGGCATCCTCCTAGATCCTTAGCCCTAATCTAGCATGCAGTTCTCAGAATCATAAATCATACACATAACATAACAAGTATGGGTATCTTGGGGAAAACATACTTGAGCTCGGCCGGCCGCACGCATCACACACCTTGTAACTTCAATTTTAGAAACTGTTTTCTTTGTGAAAAATCTCTTAGTCCCTCGGTTTGAGTCCATACACCCCTAAGGGTGAGTCCAAATCCCTCAAACCAGGGCTCTGATACCAACTTGTAACATCCCAAAATTTGAGGCCAAAAATTTCATTTCAAAGTTAATATTTTATAAAACATTTTACCAAAACATTGCCAAGAGCATGCCAATACATAAAACCATAATATCATATCCCAAAACCAAATCATCTTGAAATAACAAAATATCATAGTACAATCCCAGAAAACTCTAAGCGGAAATCATGTGTGTGTGATGTGCTGTTACACTGTCGGATCCTTCCCCTTAAACGAAGCGGAACCTAAAACCAAAAACTAAAACTGTAAGCAAGAAGCTTAGTGAGTTCCCCCATCATACCACATACCATACAATCGCATAGGATACATACTGTCGGGCAATTCTGGGGCGCCCGTCCTACCGATGTCAAGCCATTCTGGGGTGCTGACCTACCCTCCGGTCTATCTCAACCGAACACTGAGACTATTTCTCCCCAACTACTAACACATAAGATCATATCATAATCATGATGTGAGACATATCTGGGGTGTCCGACCTACCCATTGGTCCTAACGATTGAATCGGGGACTAGTCCCCTTCTACAGGTACTATCTCATATAACATGGCAACAGGCGAACTAGCATACTCACATTTCTAGCAATCTAGCATACTCACATATCCAACAATAACAGACCATACAATTATCAAAAAGATAATCATCCCAACTAACAATTACTAGCGGGCCGTCCTTGGTGCCTTAGACCCACTTCTACTGGAAAGTAACTCACCTCGATGTCATGTAGTGTCTGAACTGTCCTCGGCGTGAAGTTAGGCTCTCCTCGACTCCTCAATTCCTACACGACAACCCTCAAGTCATCAAACATAACATACAACCCTAACCAGGGTCAATACCAAAACCAGGCAAAGTCAACTTAGTAAAAGTCAACACCCAGTTGACTTGACTTGCGGAGTTGGTCTACCAACTTGTCAAGTCCATACTCCACTAACCCGATCCAACCCCAACACCACTCGTCGAGTCTAGCAAGAACTCGATGGGTTCTCCTTCATTCAAACCATCGGGTCCATCTTCATCCGACTCGCTGAGTTCTTTCTTGAACTCGGCGAGTTCATCTCCTTCATAAGGATGTGTCCGGCCTACGACTCGCCGAGTTGTATGAACAACTCATCGAGTTCATCTTCAAAGATTGGGAGATTGCCTTAGACTCGTCGAGTCTGCTCATACACTCGTTGAGTCCCATGATTCCCAAGTCCCTATTCGTGCCCAAAAAACTACGGGACTTTCCTTCCTAACAACTGGTCCATCCACTGAAAGGACTTGGTGGTCAATACGCCGCGACTCGCCGAGTCCCAAGAACAACTCAGCGAGTTTATCCTTGACCAACACTATACAATCAGTTTAAATGGGTTTTAACACACCAAAACCATAGATCTGGCCTCATATTGTCCATTTTTTACATGAAGTTCCAAACTTGGTGCACATGCATGGGGTCTTTGGCTCAAAAAGTCGTAAAAGGTGCTCTACTAGATGCATGGGGCTCTCATGGCCATAGATTTGGCACCTTTATGCCATGAGACCCCTCTAATGGCCCAGATATGAAGTCAAAACCCCAAATGACCCTTCACAATTCCAAAAATGGCTTAGAAAGCCCTAAAAACACTCAAAATCCAAGCCCTAAGGATAAATAAACACATGGAAGACCAAGACAGGGGCATTTTACCTTGAATGAGTTGGAAATAGAACAAGATCTCTGGATTTCCAAGCCCCAACTTGAACTCCCAAGCTTCCTTCCTCTTTTCAAGCTTCACAATCCACCTAAATGCACCAAAATGGCCTTAGAACACACAAAAACAGCTAGGGTTTTGATATGTTGTCTTCTGGGAGCATAAGGGACGATGGAGGCTAAGATAAGGCGTTTAAATAGGGTGCAAACCCTCAATTTAGGTTTTTACCCAAACAACGCCTACTCGCCGAGACTGTCTCCCGACTCGTCGAGTAGGTCACTTAAAATGTCCGCATATCTCGACTCTACTAGACGAGTTGGGCCTCCGACTCATCGAGTCCCATAGAAAAACACAAGAAAAGCTTGAATTAACTGCGTACTAGGAATCGGGTGTTACATTTATGTTCATGTATGGCACTTAGGGCTTCAAATGCCAAGAACATGCTCTATTAAGGGTTTTTTCACTCAAAGGCTCTTTTATGGCTGAATAAAGGAGGGACCTTTGGACTCTAGGGACCTCACAAGGTCCATATCTGATGTCCAAATCTCTATATGTGCTTAATACACTCAAAGTCCCAATATTAGATGGAAAAAATCCCTAATCTCCAATAACACGCAATCTACCCAAGCTAATGGGAAATGTATAAAATTTATACCTTTATAGAAGCTCCTAGATGAACAGCAACAAATCTAATAGCTTCTTCTCATTCCTTGCTTGAAATGCTTCTCTTCTCTTCAAAAGATGAAATAAGATACTCAATATTAGCTCAACACTCTCCTTATTAGCTCAAAGGGTGATTTGGGTTTCTCTTAGTGAAGGTAAGCAGCTGATGAGCCGCAAATGAGGCTATAAGTGTCCTTAATTTGGCCCCAAACCCAGGAATTTAGGGTTTCACTTTATAGCGTCTACTCGGCGATTCGACTCTCTGACTCATCGAGTAGATCATTAATCCCACGTGGCACAACTCAACTCAACTCGACGAGTTGTAGCACCAACTTGTTGAGTTGCTCAATAGTCCTCAAAAATAAATAAATAAACAATATACCTGGGAGTCCGGAACCTGGAAGAATAGCACACGTCTCGATCTGACACTATCGAGGTCGGCACTCCATGCCGAGCTACCACCTCTCTCACATAAATCTCAGTCAGTCTCTCTGTAGAAGAACTCTCACTGATTGCAAGGAAGTGAGCGTTCTTCATCAGCCGGTCCACAATCACCCAAATCGCATCAACTCCACGCGCAGTCATCGGTAACTTGGTGATAAAGTCCATAGAAATCTATTCCCACTTCCACTAGGGAATCTCCAGGGGCTGCAATGGACCATGAGGTCGCTGGTGCTCCGCCTTAACCCGGCAAAGGTCAAACGTCTCTTTACAAGCCATGCCACGTCCCTCTTCATACAAGGCCACCAATAGTCTCTTTTCAGATACAGATACATCTTAGTGGGCCCCGGGTGGATCAAGAATCTCGATATATGTGCTTCCTCCAACAATACACGGCGAGCTCCGCCTGTATAGGGCACCCAAATCTGCCCATGGAAAGTCATAAGTGAAGGGTTTTGAGCATTCTAACACTCCTATGGTGTTCATGCAACCCTAGATGCTTTGGATCTATGTTTTCTATATTATACATGCATACATTCAATATTCCAAAGCATCATCCTAACTAGCATACAATGGAGTATAAACAACATGAAATACAAGTTAGATGACATACCTTTTAGTGTAGTTGAAGCCTTGGAAATCTTGAGAAATCATCCACAATAACCATAATGTATTTGTTTCCTCCAATGCTTTCGATGGACGATGGACCACATAGATCAATATGCAGTAACTCCAATGGTTCTATCACCTTAGTGTTAATAATAGAAGGATGACTTTGCCGACTCTGCTTTCCCATTTCACACGTTGCACAGAGATGTTCTTTATCAAATTTTAGAACTGGAAGACCTCGAACGTGATCACCCAATACCAACTTGTTGATATCCTTGAAGTTCAGATGAGATAGTCTTCTATGCCATAACTAGCTTTCATTAGAGTGAGCCTTTGTGAGTAAGCACACAGCTGGTTTACCTCTTATTGGGTTGAGGTTTAAAGGATAAATTTCCCCCTTTCGCTTTGATTTCAACAGAATGTTGTTTGATCTCTTCTCGACAATTTCTGAGCCTTCATTGTCGAATGATATTTTTAATCTAGTACCAACCACCAGCTGTGATACGCTGATGGGATTGTGTTGGAGTCCTTAAACATAAGCTACCTTCCTTATAGAGAACTCGCCATTAGTGATCATTCCATAGCCTTTGATAGTTTCAAAAGAGTTATTTCCGTACTTTACAATGCCCCCATCTTTGAGAGAACGAAACTCTCTCAGTTCCTCCTTCATTCCTGTCATGTGATGCGAGCAACCACTATCGATGTACCATTCTTCGTCAAACTGCTCGTCACGTATAACTTGCAAAATATTAAGCAGATTTAGGAACCCAAAGTTTCTTGGGTCCTTGTGAGCCTTTTACAGGACAGGGAATAGTAAGAGAAATATCAACCATATATGTGCGTTTAATTAAAGTTGTTTCATCTTTTCTTTTAATGGTGAAAACTTTAATTTTTGTTGATTTAGTTGGACTGGAGTTTTTGATGTTGACATTGGTGCTCTTTTGATTCGTTTTTGGAAGATTGTTATCTTTAGGGTAGAGTTTTGCTTTTC
The DNA here is from genome assembly GCF_002870075.4 of Lactuca sativa. NCBI lineage: Eukaryota > Viridiplantae > Streptophyta > Magnoliopsida > Asterales > Asteraceae > Lactuca > Lactuca sativa. The sequence goes on from NC_056623.2 coordinate 10,332,666, forward strand.
CCTTAGAAGTAATTGAGGGACAGGAATTTGAATGGGAAGAGTTGAATTTAGAAGTGACTTTAGAATCCCGGTTTTTCTGATTGGACTTGTATGGATGGGGACCGAAACCACTATTTCGGTTGCCAAGGGATGAAGGACCGAAACTCTCCTTTCGGTTGTTATTGGACGAGGAACCGAAACCGTTCTTTCGGTTGTTAAGGGGTGAAGGACCAGAACTCTCCTTTCGGTTGCTTTCAGTCGAGGGACCGAAACCACCCTTTCGGCTCCTCTTGGTCGAAGGACCGAAACCATCCTTTCGGTTCTTATTGGTCGAAGGATCGAAACCATCCTTTCGGCTCCTTTCAGTTGAGGGACTGAAACCATTCTTTCGGTTGGTATTGTGGTGAGGACCAAAACTTCTCTTTTGGTTTATTCCCAACGAGGGACTGAACCTTCTCTTTCGATTCCTTGAGTCTTCTTGTGATTTGTGCTTCCTTTCTATCCTTACAAAATCAGGATTTTGGGAATTCCAAAACTGTTTTCTTTCTGAGAGATTCTTCTTATATCTAAGATTACTTTGATGCTTTCGATCAGCCACCTGTTTTGGATTTCTGTGAATGTTGGCCTTTCGTTTCGAAGCATGAGCACAACATTCACTTTTTGCCGAAGAAGTATCACTAGTGGTTTGCATTGGTTCGTCCAAAGGGGGTTTAGTTCCACTTGTGCTCGGCACATCATACTTTGTAGGCTCATTTAGGAACCCAAGAAACTTTGGGTTCCTAAATCTGCTTAATATTTTGCAAGTTATACGTGACGAGCAGTTTGACGAAGAATGGTACATCGATAGTGGTTGCTCGCATCACATGACAGGAATGAAGGAGGAACTGAGAGAGTTTCGTTCTCTCAAAGATGGGGGCATTGTAAAGTACGGAAATAACTCTTTTGAAACTATCAAAGGCTATGGAATGATCACTAATGGCGAGTTCTCTATAAGGAAGGTAGCTTATGTTTAAGGACTCCAACACAATCCCATCAGCGTATCACAGCTGGTGGTTGGTACTAGATTAAAAATATCATTCGACAATGAAGGCTCAGAAATTGTCGAGAAGAGATCAAACAACATTCTGTTGAAATCAAAGCGAAAGGGGGAAATTTATCCTTTAAACCTCAACCCAATAAGAGGTAAACCAGCTGTGTGCTTACTCACAAAGGCTCACTCTAATGAAAGCTAGTTATGGCATAGAAGACTATCTCATCTGAACTTCAAGGATATCAACAAGTTGGTATTGGGTGATCACGTTCGAGGTCTTCCAGTTCTAAAATTTGATAAAGAACATCTCTGTGCAACGTGTGAAATGGGAAAGCAGAGTCGGCAAAGTCATCCTTCTATTATTAACACTAAGGTGATAGAACCATTGGAGTTACTGCATATTGATCTATGTGGTCCATCGTCCATCGAAAGCATTGGAGGAAACAAATACATTATGGTTATTGTGGATGATTTCTCAAGATTTACATGGATTCAACTACCAGGGTGGTAAAGTATCTCACAGTCGTAGTCCTTGAGTAACTCTAGCCAGCATCATTGCCTCATGTTCAATTCTTTTGTATTAAAGAGATACTGGAGATTCTTATGATCAGTGAACAACTTGCACTTCGTGCCGTAGAGGTAATGCCTCCATATTTTTAAAGCGAAAACTACCGCAGCCAACTCCAAATCGTGAGTGGGGTAGTTCTTTTCGTGCTCTTTCAATTATCGAGATGCGTATGCTATCACCTTTTCTCTTTGGGTCAGAACACAACCCAACCCGACTCTAGAAGCGTCACTATAAACCGCGAAATCTTCGACTCCATCGGGTAGAGAAAGTATCGGTACTTTACTTAACTTCTTCTTTAGTTTCTCGAATGCCTCATCATGTTTTTCACTCCACATATACGTAGCTCCTTTATAGGTCAAAGTTGTTAATGGAGATGCTATCGAAGAAAAGCCTTAAATAAATATTCGGTAATATCCGGCTAATCCTAGAAAGCTTCGAATCTCCGTGGGACTCTTTGGACGTTCCTACTTCATTATAGCTTCGATTTTTGCAAGGTCAACCATTATTCCCTCCTGGTTAACCACATGACCCAAGAATTGAACTTCTCGGATCCAAAAATCACACTTGGAGAACTTTGAAAAAAGCTTCTCCTTCTTCAACACCTCTAATACTTCCCGTAGATGCTTGCCATGCTCCTCTTGGCTTTTCGAGTACATCAAATTGTCGTCGATGAACATTATCACAAATTTATCGAGGAATGGTTTACAAACCCTGTTCATCAAATCCATGAATGCTGCTGGAGCATTGGTTAGTCCGAATGACATAACCACTCGTAATGTCCATATCTCGTCCTAAATGCAGTCTTCTCAATATCCTGCTCTCTCACCTTCAGCTGATGATATCCTGACCTAAGATTGATCTTTGAGAAGTAGCTCGAACCTTGCAGTTAATCGAATAGGTCATCAATCCTCGGAAATGGATACTTGTTCTTCACCATTGCCTTATTCAGCTCTCGGTAGTCTCTGCACATCCTCATGCTTCCGTCCTTCTTCTTCACGAATAACACCGGAGCTCCCCAGGGTGACGAACTAGGTTGAATGTAACTGTTGTCCAACAGCTCCTGAAGTTGCGTCATGAGCTCCTTCATCTCCGTCGGTGCTAATCGGTAAGGTGCCTTTGCTATCGGTGTTGTACCTGGTAACAAGTCTATACGAAACTCCACTTGCCTATCAGGTGGTAATCCGGGAAGATCTTCGGGAAAGACTTCCGGGTAATCACATACGACCGGTATATTCCGCACCTCTTTCTTTTCTTTCTTAGCATCGATTACGAATGGCAAGTATGATGGACATCCTTTGGACAAACATTTTCTGGATTTCATCAGGGAGATGATTCTAGAATTCACTCTGCGTTTGTCCCCGTACACCATAAATGATTCCTTTCCAGGTGGGTTTACCCTTACTATCTTCTTTCGGCATTGAATCTCATCATCGTTGGCGCTAAGCCAATCCATACCCAAAACAATGTCGAAACCGTTTAGCTCTATGGGTAATAGCTCTTCGTGGAATTCGATTCCGTTCAGGTCGATGACGATGTTCCTAATACGATTACTAACAGGTACGAATTTGCCACTGGCAACTTCTACAATCAGGGCGTTATCAAGTTTTTCTACAGAAAATGCTAATTTCCCACCAAATTTATGTGACACAAAGGAGTAGTTGGCTCCGAAATCAAATAGTATATTTGCAGGCAAACTGTTTACAAGAAAGGTACCTGAAGCGACGTCTGCTGCCTCCTTCGCAGCCTCAAGCGTCATCTGGAAGGCTCTCACCTTCGGCTTCGGTGGTATGTTGGGTGTTCCTGCCTCCTTCTTCTTCGGGCAATCCTTCAAAACGTGCCCTTCTTCATTACACCCATAACAGGCCATCTGGGTGAGGGTACATTCATTGGAATAGTGCCCAGGCTTTCTGCATTTGAAACAAGTGACCCCTCGGTCACACTTCCCAGAGTGCTTCTTCTTGCACTTGTCACACCACTTCCCTTCTGATCCTCCTCCTCTCGAACCAGACTTCGAGAATCTACTCTTCTTGTTGGACTTCGAGGATCCATCGAACTTCCATTTCCTACCAACCTCAGCCCTTTCCAGACCTCTTTCCTTTTGTTGGGTCTCCACATTCTTAGCTGCTCGAACAGCTGATTTCAGAGTCGTTGCCATCTTGACTGTTAGGCCAAAGTCAGCTGGCAGTCCGTTTGCGAACTTCTCAATTTTGAAAAGTTCGGTTGGCACTAGGTATATAAACAACTTCATCGTTTCCGTGAATGCAACATCATAGTCATCGATTCTCATTCTCCCCTTCTTTAAATTTTGGAACTCATTGTTCAGATCAATTAGATCTATCTCTGAACAGTATTGCGCCTTCAGTTGTTCCAAGAAATCATCCCATGACATTTTCAGAGCTTCTCCTCGCGGCATTGTATCTGCCAATAGCTTCCACCAGCTCAAGACTCCAATTTTCAATTGTCTCACAGCGTAGACAGTCTTCTGCTTCTCGCTGCAGTCGCACCTCTCAAGCACCATCTCCATCTCAGAGATCTAATCCATAATCTCAACAGGCTTTGGGCTTCTTGAGAGACTTGGTGGTTTCGCACCGTAGAAATTTTTGTACATCCGCCCATCCTTGTTGTTTCTCCCTTCTGGGCCATCCCTTTGCTCACCTTGATTCCCTACTTGAATCACTTGGCGGATGTAGTTCCCTTCCTCAGATTGCTCGGGAATTGGCTCGGTCGGCTCAAGATGTATGGTAGGTTCATCCCTATTTTCATGGAGCATCTGTCTCATTTCTTCCCTTTGTTCAGCTAGCATATCCCGGATCATGGCTTGAACTCCAGCCATGGTGACTGGCTCAGGTGCAACTTCTTCAACAATAAGTATTTGCTGAACCACTGGGGGTTGGTTCTTATCTCCATTTGCGTTTATGTTTCCGCTACGGGTCCTTGCCATCTTGATCTATACACCGAATAAGGTGAATTTAGATCTTTATTTAGGATAGACGTTTAAATCGTCCTTATCACTCCGGAACGTTTATATGCTAGTTATAATATCGTAGTCGTACGTTTAGAATCCTAAACACATAAGGTTTCCAGATCCAGTCGGCAACAGACCATAGATCTGAACAAATAACAGCCAATCATGCATAAAGAATTTAGCACATACAAGCATTTTAGGCACAATTCCTAAAATAAGCTAGTGCTCACACCTCACAATCATCTCTTAGCATTCAAAGTTTAAGTCTAGAAATCCTACAAATTCCTGGTTCTCTTAAACTAATGCTCTGATACCAACTGTGGCATCCCCATTTTCACGGCCAAAAAAGACCGATTTTGTTTATGCTTTGTTTGAAAAGCAGAGTAACATTTTAAATAAAAGTGTGGCGGAATTTGTCCCAAAACAAAATATGATAAAGATTTATCAAAAGCATTTCCAAGGAAATGTATTTCATTAAAAGACTTGCGATGTCATGTTCGATACAGATCAAAAGCATAAACAGTACAATATAAGCCTTACTACATTATTTCGTATCTACAGGACTATATCCGTAATCCCTCATCCAAAACATCACATCTATGCTCATGCGCCACTACCTGTAATACATGAAACTGAGTGGGTCAGGCTAGGGAGCCTGGTGAGCACATAGGGTTTTCAACCCACAATAAATAAGTTTATTAATTTCATCAATCAACGATAACCCGATTACCCGTTCCCGTTATCCTCACTTTACGTCCCTAAACACCTATCATAACGGACCTAGCCTAAGGATCATCATTGGGATGGAAACTATTGCTAAGGGGATTCCTCAGCAATAAATGTCCTAAAGGCAACCATGTGGGGGATGGAGTACACCGGTGAACACATCGTTCACTGTTGAGTCTATTAGATTGCGTCATGGGTTCGGTCCTTAGCCTAGTTTGAATGCCGGTATTGGGCCTGTCCAGCCGTGCATATTTTTGTACCAGGGTTTAGTATATAATATGCATGCATGCAGACTTAGCAGTTATCGCTTTCATTGTTTATTTGATTAATAGTTTTGTAAACCCTAGCTCGCCTCTACATCGGAAGTTCTTCATCGAGCTCTGCTGAGGCGTGACTTTGTTTTGAATCATAAGCATATATTTGATTCTGATATGTGTTCATTCTCATATTGTTTTGAATTTTTTGATTTTTATAATCGTACTTGTGAAAGATCTAATCGATCTAAGAGTTTTAATCTCATCAATTGGTATCATAGCAGGAGACTGTGTAATTCATACACATCACCTCTGCCGAAGAAGTCTTAGGGTTTTAATTCCGCATTCATTGATATTTATTGACCCGTCACTCTATATTGACGTATCTTATTAATTGTTGATCTAACCCTAACGATATATTACAAGTCTGATCTTTTACAGGTTATCGATCTAAAGTATTTATAATGTCCATGGATGATTCACAAACCAATCCGATCAATATCTCCAACAGCAAAGGGTCTACAACAAGAATACCAATCTTGTATACACAAGACTATGAAGTTTGGACGCATCACTTTGAAGACTAGATGATTGGAGCGGAGGATAATCGGTATTTAATCCGGGAAGCTATTACTGCAGGCCCATTTGCTCACTCAAGCACATCAAAGATTGTTAAAACATAGAAAGAATACAATCAGCTTGTCAATGATGTCAAAGATATTCCTCAGGATGAAAAGGAGAAGTTTCAATGCAACATCAAGGCCCTGAGGATGATAAGGTTTGCGCTGCAGTCGGATACGTTTCGCTTAGTGAGTTCTTGTGCTACAGCTAAAGAGATCTGGGATAGATTAAAGGAATTATATTCCACAGATGAAGACTTGGAACATTCTATCCAAACTCTCTTGCTGTCTGAATTTGGTGACTTTAAGCAGAAGCCTAAAGAAAAACTTGTTCAAACTTTTGATCGCTTCAATCATCTTTTAAGTAAGATGATAAAGCATGAGATTGAAAGGAAAGTTATCGAACAAAAGGTTACTGTCATGAATGGCCTCAGACCCGAATGGATGGCTGTTGTGTCAACAGTCAAAGCTCATGAACAGTTCAAGTCCTATTCTCTGGCAAAACTAGTGGGTATTTTAAAATCCCATGAGAATGCTCTATCTAAGGAAACGAATGTGGTTTCTAGTATGGGATCTTTAGCCCTTGTCTCCAAAGGAAAAAAGTACAGTTGAAGAAGAAGAGGAATTAGATCTTGCAAATTCTGATCTAACTGGTGAAGAATACACCATGATGGTGTCCAATCCCAGAAAATTCATTAAGAAGAAATTCCCAGCCAACAAGAACCGAAACTGGCAGGGTAGTAACAGCGCCGAAATAATCAAGAAGGAACCGAAGATGGGGTCAAAATCTGAAGAGTCAAAGAAGGAAGCGAAAGTTGGAGGAGACTCATGATTCGACTACCATTACTGTGGAGGCAAAACTCATTTTGCTAAAGACTGTATGTTGAGAAAATAAGAAAAGACAAACGAAGAAGATGAGGAAGCGAGCCTCCTGAGAAGATTGGAGGAAATAAAGAAAAGAAAGTATGCTGCTAATAACTCTACCATGAATGCTATAATTGTGCAGGATACAAACAACAGTGATGAATTTGGTGGTGTGGAGGTCTGGTCCACATATTCTGAGGATGATGAAGTCAGGAAGCCCACTCATGGAAAGGCTATGTTGGCAAAAGCAGATCATGCATCGGGAAGATGCTTTGTAGTGACCGAGGGTGTGTCCCAAATGAGAGGATACACAACTGATGGGGGAGTTGAAGAGGAAAGGGAGCGAGAGGACAGATGTTTTGCTGCCAAGCCTGTCAGTGCTCAGATCAACGAATGTGATGAGTTGATCAAAAAGGTACAAAATATTCTTGCTTCTCTAAAATTACCTGTTAATAGTTATGAAAAGGAATTAAATAACTTAAAATCAAAATTCTCAAGCATAAGTAGCAGTCTCACCCAAACCCGTGTCACAAATTCTAACCTAACTGATCAAATCAGCAGGATTTCTTCAAAGAGTGAGGAACGAAGGATGTGGATCGAGCAAAAGGAAAAGGATTTAATTAGATCTAAAGATGATTCTATTTATTTGCAAAGAGGCAATTTTAAACTTCTTAAACATCGAAATGTGTTTTGTTTAATTGCTAAGAGACTCTATTTTAACATCACTCAGTTGTATCTTCATTGTGAAATAGGGAAGAAGATACATAGTATGATTTTACCCTTCCTTGAATTAAAGGAGGATGAAATTGATGTTGAAGCCTACAACTGTGAAAGTGTTGTATCTTCTGATGAAGTGTCTCCAGCGTATAAAATAGGTCTGGACAAAATTGAATCCTACATAAAGTCCAAGGACCACAAGGACATGCTCAAAAATCTGTTAGAAGAAAATGATAGGTTGAAATTGAGAGCCGAAACCATACAAAAATTTGACTCTTTGAATGCCAATTTAAGTTTAGAAAATAAAATTGATGTTGAAAATACATCTGAACTTAATGAGGATGATGATATGATTGAAATCTCTATATAGGATTTGGTGGACTGTTCTGAATTAGCCAAAAACGAACCTAAGTCACACAAGAACCTAATTTCTGAAAACTCCGTTGAGTTTGCTCGTTCGTCTACCGACAAAACCAAAGTTCTCAAAGCTAAAGTTGTTGTATACCAAAAGGTTCAAACTACCCCTACCCAAGTCTACATTGTACCGGGAGTCACTCCACAACAAATTGCAGAGTTAACAGCTATGGTAGAAGAAGACAATGCTGGAGGATGTGACGAATTCTTTTGGTCGGCCCCAATAGACAACGCAGATGAGACGAAGGGTCATTCTCAGAAAACCTCATGGAGAGTAAAAGGTAGATACATACCTGAACCACTAAATGAGCCTACAAAGTATGATGTGCCGAGCACAAGTGGAACTAAACCCCCTTTGGACGAACCAATGCAAACCACTAGTGATACTTCTTCGGCAAAAAGTGAATGTTGTGCTCATGCTTCGAAACGAAAGGCCAACATTCACAGAAATCCAAAACAGGTGGCTGATCGAAAGCATCAAAGTAATCTTAGATATAAGAAGAATCTCTCAGAAAGAAAACAGTTTTGGAATTCCCAAAATCCTGATTTTGTAAGGATAGAAAGGAAGCACAAATCACAAGAAGACTCAAGGAATCGAAAGAGAAGGTTCAGTCCCTCGTTGGGAATAAACCAAAAGAGAAGTTTTGGTCCTCACCACAATACCAACCGAAAGAATGGTTTCAGTCCCTCAACTGAAAGGAGCCGAAAGGATGGTTTCGATCCTTCGACCAATAAGAACCGAAAGGATGGTTTCGGTCCTTCGACCAAGAGGAGCCGAAAGGGTGGTTTCGGTCCCTCGACTGAAAGCAACCGAAAGGAGAGTTCTGGTCCTTCACCCCTTAACAACCGAAAGAACGGTTTCGGTTCCTCGTCCAATAACAACCGAAAGGAGAGTTTCGGTCCTTCATCCCTTGGCAACCGAAATAGTGGTTTCGGTCCCCATCCATACAAGTCCAATCAGAAAAACCGGGATTCTAAAGTCACTTCTAAATTCAACTCTTCCCATTCAAATTCCTGTCCCTCAATTACTTCTAAGGGAAAAGCAAAACTCTACCCTAAAGATAACAATCTTCCAAAAACGAATCAAAAGAGCACCAATGTCAACATCAAAAACTCCAGTCCAACTAAATCAACAAAAATTAAAGTTTTCACCATTAAAAGAAAAGATGAAACAACTTTAATTAAACGCACATATATAGTTGATATTTCTCTTACTATTCCCTGTCCTGTAAAAGGCTCACAAGGACCCAAGAAACTTTGGGTTCCTAAATCTGCTTAATATTTTGCAAGTTATACGTGACGAGCAGTTTGACGAAGAATGGTACATCGATAGTGGTTGCTCGCATCACATGACAGGAATGAAGGAGGAACTGAGAGAGTTTCGTTCTCTCAAAGATGGGGGCATTGTAAAGTACGGAAATAACTCTTTTGAAACTATCAAAGGCTATGGAATGATCACTAATGGCGAGTTCTCTATAAGGAAGGTAGCTTATGTTTAAGGACTCCAACACAATCCCATCAGCGTATCACAGCTGGTGGTTGGTACTAGATTAAAAATATCATTCGACAATGAAGGCTCAGAAATTGTCGAGAAGAGATCAAACAACATTCTGTTGAAATCAAAGCGAAAGGGGGAAATTTATCCTTTAAACCTCAACCCAATAAGAGGTAAACCAGCTGTGTGCTTACTCACAAAGGCTCACTCTAATGAAAGCTAGTTATGGCATAGAAGACTATCTCATCTGAACTTCAAGGATATCAACAAGTTGGTATTGGGTGATCACGTTCGAGGTCTTCCAGTTCTAAAATTTGATAAAGAACATCTCTGTGCAACGTGTGAAATGGGAAAGCAGAGTCGGCAAAGTCATCCTTCTATTATTAACACTAAGGTGATAGAACCATTGGAGTTACTGCATATTGATCTATGTGGTCCATCGTCCATCGAAAGCATTGGAGGAAACAAATACATTATGGTTATTGTGGATGATTTCTCAAGATTTCTCATCAATCAACGATAACCTGATTACCCGTTCCCGTTATCCTCACTTTACGTCCCTAAACACCTATCATAACGGACCTAGCCTAAGGATCATCATTGGGATGGAAACTATTGCTAAGGGGATTCCTCAGCAATAAATGTCCTAAAGGCAACCATGTGGGGGATGGAGTACACCGGTGAACACATCGTTCACTGTTGAGTCTATTAGATTGCGTCATGGGTTCGGTCCTTAGCCTAGTTTGAATGCCGGTATTGGGCCTGTCCAGCCGTGCATATTTTTGTACCAGGGTTTAGTATATAATATTCATGCATGCAGACTTAGCAGTTATCGCTTTCATTGTTTATTTGATTAATAGTTTTGTAAACCCTAGCTCGCCTCTACATCGGAAGTTCTTCATCGAGCTCTGCTGAGGCGTGACTTTGTTTTGAATCATAAGCATATATTTGATTCTGATATGTGTTCATTCTCATATTGTTTTGAATTTTTTGATTTTTATAATCGTACTTGTGAAAGATCTAATCGATCTAAGAGTTTTAATCTCATCAATTGGTATCAGAGCAGGAGACTGTGTAATTCATACACATCACCTCTGCCGAAGAAGTCTTAGGGTTTTAATTCCGCATTCATTGATATTTATTGACCCGTCACTCTATATTGACGTATCTTATTAATTGTTGATCTAACCCTAACGATATATTACAAGTCTGATCTTTTACAGGTTATCGATCTAAAGTATTTATAATGTCCATGGATGATTCACAAACCAATCCGATCAATATCTCCAACAGCAAAGGGTCTACAACAAGAATACCAATCTTGTATACACAAGACTATGAAGTTTGGACGCATCACTTTGAAGACTAGATGATTGGAGCGGAGGATAATCGGTATTTAATCCGGGAAGCTATTACTGCAGGCCCATTTGCTCACTCAAGCACATCAAAGATTGTTAAAACATAGAAAGAATACAATCAGCTTGTCAATGATGTCAAAGATATTCCTCAGGATGAAAAGGAGAAGTTTCAATGCAACATCAAGGCCCTGAGGATGATAAGGTTTGCGCTGCAGTCGGATACGTTTCGCTTAGTGAGTTCTTGTGCTACAGCTAAAGAGATCTGGGATAGATTAAAGGAATTATATTCCACAGATGAAGACTTGGAACATTCTATCCAAACTCTCTTGCTGTCTGAATTTGGTGACTTTAAGCAGAAGCCTAAAGAAAAACTTGTTCAAACTTTTGATCGCTTCAATCATCTTTTAAGTAAGATGATAAAGCATGAGATTGAAAGGAAAGTTATCGAACAAAAGGTTACTGTCATGAATGGCCTCAGACCCGAATGGATGGCTGTTGTGTCAACAGTCAAAGCTCATGAACAGTTCAAGTCCTATTCTCTGGCAAAACTAGTGGGTATTTTAAAATCCCATGAGAATGCTCTATCTAAGGAAACGAATGTGGTTTCTAGTATGGGATCTTTAGCCCTTGTCTCCAAAGGAAAAAAGTACAGTTGAAGAAGAAGAGGAATTAGATCTTGCAAATTCTGATCTAACTGGTGAAGAATACACCATGATGGTGTCCAATCCCAGAAAATTCATTAAGAAGAAATTCCCAGCCAACAAGAACCGAAACTGGCAGGGTAGTAACAGCGCCGAAATAATCAAGAAGGAACCGAAGATGGGGTCAAAATCTGAAGAGTCAAAGAAGGAAGCGAAAGTTGGAGGAGACTCATGATTCGACTACCATTACTGTGGAGGCAAAACTCATTTTGCTAAAGACTGTATGTTGAGAAAATAAGAAAAGACAAACGAAGAAGATGAGGAAGCGAGCCTCCTGAGAAGATTGGAGGAAATAAAGAAAAGAAAGTATGCTGCTAATAACTCTACCATGAATGCTATAATTGTGCAGGATACAAACAACAGTGATGAATTTGGTGGTGTGGAGGTCTGGTCCACATATTCTGAGGATGATGAAGTCAGGAAGCCCACTCATGGAAAGGCTATGTTGGCAAAAGCAGATCATGCATCGGGAAGATGCTTTGTAGTGACCGAGGGTGTGTCCCAAATGAGAGGATACACAACTGATGGGGGAGTTGAAGAGGAAAGGGAGCGAGAGGACAGATGTTTTGCTGCCAAGCCTGTCAGTGCTCAGATCAACGAATGTGATGAGTTGATCAAAAAGGTACAAAATATTCTTGCTTCTCTAAAATTACCTGTTAATAGTTATGAAAAGGAATTAAATAACTTAAAATCAAAATTCTCAAGCATAAGTAGCAGTCTCACCCAAACCCGTGTCACAAATTCTAACCTAACTGATCAAATCAGCAGGATTTCTTCAAAGAGTGAGGAACGAAGGATGTGGATCGAGCAAAAGGAAAAGGATTTAATTAGATCTAAAGATGATTCTATTTATTTGCAAAGAGGCAATTTTAAACTTCTTAAACATCGAAATGTGTTTTGTTTAATTGCTAAGAGACTCTATTTTAACATCACTCAGTTGTATCTTCATTGTGAAATAGGGAAGAAGATACATAGTATGATTTTACCCTTCCTTGAATTAAAGGAGGATGAAATTGATGTTGAAGCCTACAACTGTGAAAGTGTTGTATCTTCTGATGAAGTGTCTCCAGCGTATAAAATAGGTCTGGACAAAATTGAATCCTACATAAAGTCCAAGGACCACAAGGACATGCTCAAAAATCTGTTAGAAGAAAATGATAGGTTGAAATTGAGAGCCGAAACCATACAAAAATTTGACTCTTTGAATGCCAATTTAAGTTTAGAAAATAAAATTGATGTTGAAAATACATCTGAACTTAATGAGGATGATGATATGATTGAAATCTCTATATAGGATTTGGTGGACTGTTCTGAATTAGCCAAAAACGAACCTAAGTCACACAAGAACCTAATTTCTGAAAACTCCGTTGAGTTTGCTCGTTCGTCTACCGACAAAACCAAAGTTCTCAAAGCTAAAGTTGTTGTATACCAAAAGGTTCAAACTACCCCTACCCAAGTCTACATTGTACCGGGAGTCACTCCACAACAAATTGCAGAGTTAACAGCTATGGTAGAAGAAGACAATGCTGGAGGATGTGACGAATTCTTTTGGTCGGCCCCAATAGACAACGCAGATGAGACGAAGGGTCATTCTCAGAAAACCTCATGGAGAGTAAAAGGTAGATACATACCTGAACCACTAAATGAGCCTACAAAGTATGATGTGCCGAGCACAAGTGGAACTAAACCCCCTTTGGACGAACCAATGCAAACCACTAGTGATACTTCTTCGGCAAAAAGTGAATGTTGTGCTCATGCTTCGAAACGAAAGGCCAACATTCACAGAAATCCAAAACAGGTGGCTGATCGAAAGCATCAAAGTAATCTTAGATATAAGAAGAATCTCTCAGAAAGAAAACAGTTTTGGAATTCCCAAAATCCTGATTTTGTAAGGATAGAAAGGAAGCACAAATCACAAGAAGACTCAAGGAATCGAAAGAGAAGGTTCAGTCCCTCGTTGGGAATAAACCAAAAGAGAAGTTTTGGTCCTCACCATAATACCAACCGAAAGAATGGTTTCAGTCCCTCAACTGAAAGGAGCCGAAAGGATGGTTTCGATCCTTCGACCAATAAGAACCGAAAGGATGGTTTCGGTCCTTCGACCAAGAGGAGCCGAAAGGGTGGTTTCGGTCCCTCGACTGAAAGCAACCGAAAGGAGAGTTCTGGTCCTTCACCCCTTAACAACCGAAAGAACGGTTTCGGTTCCTCGTCCAATAACAACCGAAAGGAGAGTTTCGGTCCTTCATCCCTTGGCAACCGAAATAGTGGTTTCGGTCCCCATCCATACAAGTCCAATCAGAAAAACCGGGATTCTAAAGTCACTTCTAAATTCAACTCTTCCCATTCAAATTCCTGTCCCTCAATTACTTCTAAGGGAAAAGCAAAACTCTACCCTAAAGATAACAATCTTCCAAAAACGAATCAAAAGAGCACCAATGTCAACATCAAAAACTCCAGTCCAACTAAATCAACAAAAATTAAAGTTTTCACCATTAAAAGAAAAGATGAAACAACTTTAATTAAACGCACATATATGGTTGATATTTCTCTTACTATTCCCTGTCCTGTAAAAGGCTCACAAGGACCCAAGAAACTTTGGGTTCCTAAATCTGCTTAATATTTTGCAAGTTATACGTGACGAGCAGTTTGACGAAGAATGGTACATCGATAGTGGTTGCTCGCATCACATGACAGGAATGAAGGAGGAACTGAGAGAGTTTCGTTCTCTCAAAGATGGGGGCATTGTAAAGTACGGAAATAACTCTTTTGAAACTATCAAAGGCTATGGAATGATCACTAATGGCGAGTTCTCTATAAGGAAGGTAGCTTATGTTTAAGGACTCCAACACAATCCCATCAGCGTATCACAGCTGGTGGTTGGTACTAGATTAAAAATATCATTCGACAATGAAGGCTCAGAAATTGTCGAGAAGAGATCAAACAACATTCTGTTGAAATCAAAGCGAAAGGGGGAAATTTATCCTTTAAACCTCAACCCAATAAGAGGTAAACCAGCTGTGTGCTTACTCACAAAGGCTCACTCTAATGAAAGCTAGTTATGGCATAGAAGACTATCTCATCTGAACTTCAAGGATATCAACAAGTTGGTATTGGGTGATCACGTTCGAGGTCTTCCAGTTCTAAAATTTGATAAAGAACATCTCTGTGCAACGTGTGAAATGGGAAAGCAGAGTCGGCAAAGTCATCCTTCTATTATTAACACTAAGGTGATAGAACCATTGGAGTTACTGCATATTGATCTATGTGGTCCATCGTCCATCGAAAGCATTGGAGGAAACAAATACATTATGGTTATTGTGGATGATTTCTCAAGATTTCTCATCAATCAACGATAACCCGATTACCCGTTCCCGTTATCCTCACTTTACGTCCCTAAACACCTATCATAACGGACCTAGCCTAAGGATCATCATTGGGATGGAAACTATTGCTAAGGGGATTCCTCAGCAATAAATGTCCTAAAGGCAACCATGTGGGGGATGGAGTACACCGGTGAACACATCGTTCACTGTTGAGTCTATTAGATTGCATCATGGGTTCGGTCCTTAGCCTAGTTTGAATGCCGGTATTGGGCCTGTCCAGCCGTGCATATTTTTGTACCAGGGTTTAGTATATAATATGCATGCATGCAGACTTAGCAGTTATCGCTTTCATTGTTTATTTGATTAATAGTTTTGTAAACCCTAGCTCGCCTCTACATCGGAAGTTCTTCATCGAGCTCTGCTGAGGCGTGACTTTGTTTTGAATCATAAGCATATATTTGATTCTGATATGTGTTCATTCTCATATTGTTTTAAATTTTTTGATTTTTATAATCGTACTTGTGAAAGATCTAATCGATCTAAGAGTTTTAATCTCATCAATTGGTATCAGAGCAGGAGACTGTGTAATTCATACACATCACCTCTGCCGAAGAAGTCTTAGGGTTTTAATTCCGCATTCATTGATATTTATTGACCCGTCACTCTATATTGACGTATCTTATTAATTGTTGATCTAACCCTAACGATATATTACAAGTCTGATCTTTTACAGGTTATCGATCTAAAGTATTTATAATGTCCATGGATGATTCACAAACCAATCCGATCAATATCTCCAACAGCAAAGGGTCTACAACAAGAATACCAATCTTGTATACACAAGACTATGAAGTTTGGACGCATCACTTTGAAGACTAGATGATTGGAGCGGAGGATAATCGGTATTTAATCCGGGAAGCTATTACTGCAGGCCCATTTGCTCACTCAAGCACATCAAAGATTGTTAAAACATAGAAAGAATACAATCAGCTTGTCAATGATGTCAAAGATATTCCTCAGGATGAAAAGGAGAAGTTTCAATGCAACATCAAGGCCCTGAGGATGATAAGGTTTGCGCTGCAGTCGGATACGTTTCGCTTAGTGAGTTCTTGTGCTACAGCTAAAGAGATCTGGGATAGATTAAAGGAATTATATTCCACAGATGAAGACTTGGAGCATTCTATCCAAACTCTCTTGCTGTCTGAATTTGGTGACTTTAAGCAGAAGCCTAAAGAAAAACTTGTTCAAACTTTTGATCGCTTCAATCATCTTTTAAGTAAGATGATAAAGCATGAGATTGAAAGGAAAGTTATCGAACAAAAGGTTACTGTCATGAATGGCCTCAGACCCGAATGGATGGCTGTTGTGTCAACAGTCAAAGCTCATGAACAGTTCAAGTCCTATTCTCTGGCAAAACTAGTGGGTATTTTAAAATCCCATGAGAATGCTCTATCTAAGGAAACGAATGTGGTTTCTAGTATGGGATCTTTAGCCCTTGTCTCCAAAGGAAAAAAGTACAGTTGAAGAAGAAGAGGAATTAGATCTTGCAAATTCTGATCTAACTGGTGAAGAATACACCATGATGGTGTCCAATCCCAGAAAATTCATTAAGAAGAAATTCCCAGCCAACAAGAACCGAAACTGGCAGGGTAGTAACAGCGCCGAAATAATCAAGAAGGAACCGAAGATGGGGTCAAAATCTGAAGAGTCAAAGAAGGAAGCGAAAGTTGGAGGAGACTCATGATTCGACTACCATTACTGTGGAGGCAAAACTCATTTTGCTAAAGACTGTATGTTGAGAAAATAAGAAAAGACAAACGAAGAAGATGAGGAAGCGAGCCTCCTGAGAAGATTGGAGGAAATAAAGAAAAGAAAGTATGCTGCTAATAACTCTACCATGAATGCTATAATTGTGCAGGATACAAACAACAGTGATGAATTTGGTGGTGTGGAGGTCTGGTCCACATATTCTGAGGATGATGAAGTCAGGAAGCCCACTCATGGAAAGGCTATGTTGGCAAAAGCAGATCATGCATCGGGAAGATGCTTTGTAGTGACCGAGGGTGTGTCCCAAATGAGAGGATACACAACTGATGGGGGAGTTGAAGAGGAAAGGGAGCGAGAGGACAGATGTTTTGCTGCCAAGCCTGTCAGTGCTCAGATCAACGAATGTGATGAGTTGATCAAAAAGGTACAAAATATTCTTGCTTCTCTAAAATTACCTGTTAATAGTTATGAAAAGGAATTAAATAACTTAAAATCAAAATTCTCAAGCATAAGTAGCAGTCTCACCCAAACCCGTGTCACAAATTCTAACCTAACTGATCAAATCAGCAGGATTTCTTCAAAGAGTGAGGAACGAAGGATGTGGATCGAGCAAAAGGAAAAGGATTTAATTAGATCTAAAGATGATTCTATTTATTTGCAAAGAGGCAATTTTAAACTTCTTAAACATCGAAATGTGTTTTGTTTAATTGCTAAGAGACTCTATTTTAACATCACTCAGTTGTATCTTCATTGTGAAATAGGGAAGAAGATACATAGTATGATTTTACCCTTCCTTGAATTAAAGGAGGATGAAATTGATGTTGAAGCCTACAACTGTGAAAGTGTTGTATCTTCTGATGAAGTGTCTCCAGCGTATAAAATAGGTCTGGACAAAATTGAATCCTACATAAAGTCCAAGGACCACAAGGACATGCTCAAAAATCTGTTAGAAGAAAATGATAGGTTGAAATTGAGAGCCGAAACCATACAAAAATTTGACTCTTTGAATGCCAATTTAAGTTTAGAAAATAAAATTGATGTTGAAAATACATCTGAACTTAATGAGGATGATGATATGATTGAAATCTCTATATAGGATTTGGTGGACTGTTCTGAATTAGCCAAAAACGAACCTAAGTCACACAAGAACCTAATTTCTGAAAACTCCGTTGAGTTTGCTCGTTCGTCTACCGACAAAACCAAAGTTCTCAAACCTAAAGTTGTTGTATACCAAAAGGTTCAAACTACCCCTAACCAAGTCTACATTGTACCGGGAGTCACTCCACAACAAATTGCAGAGTTAACAGCTATGGTAGAAGAAGACAATGCTGGAGGATGTGACGAATTCTTTTGGTCGGCCCCAATAGACAACGCAGATGAGACGAAGGGTCATTCTCAGAAAACCTCATGGAGAGTAAAAGGTAGATACATACCTGAACCACTAAATGAGCCTACAAAGTATGATGTGCCGAGCACAAGTGGAACTAAACCCCCTTTGGACGAACCAATGCAAACCACTAGTGATACTTCTTCGGCAAAAAGTGAATGTTGTGCTTATGCTTCGAAACGAAAGGCCAACATTCACAGAAATCCAAAACAGGTGGCTGATCGAAAGCATCAAAGTAATCTTAGATATAAGAAGAATCTCTCAGAAAGAAAACAGTTTTGGAATTCCCAAAATCCTGATTTTGTAAGGATAGAAAGGAAGCACAAATCACAAGAAGACTCAAGGAATCGAAAGAGAAGGTTCAGTCCCTCGTTGGGAATAAACCAAAAGAGAAGTTTTGGTCCTCACCACAATACCAACCGAAAGAATGGTTTCAGTCCCTCAACTGAAAGGAGCCGAAAGGATGGTTTCGATCCTTCGACCAATAAGAACCGAAAGGATGGTTTCGGTCCTTCGACCAAGAGGAGCCGAAAGGGTGGTTTCGGTCCCTCGACTGAAAGCAACCGAAAGGAGAGTTCTGGTCCTTCACCCCTTAACAACCGAAAGAACGGTTTCGGTTCCTCGTCCAATAACAACCGAAAGGAGAGTTTCGGTCCTTCATCCCTTGGCAACCGAAATAGTGGTTTCGGTCCCCATCCATACAAGTCCAATCAGAAAAACCGGGATTCTAAAGTCACTTCTAAATTCAACTCTTCCCATTCAAATTCCTGTCCCTCAATTACTTCTAAGGGAAAAGCAAAACTCTACCCTTAAGATAACAATCTTCCAAAAACGAATCAAAAGAGCACCAATGTCAACATCAAAAACTCCAGTCCAACTAAATCAACAAAAATTAAAGTTTTCACCATTAAAAGAAAAGATGAAACAACTTTAATTAAACGCACATATATGGTTGATATTTCTCTTACTATTCCCTGTCCTGTAAAAGGCTCACAAGGACCCAAGAAACTTTGGGTTCCTAAATCTGCTTAATATTTTGCAAGTTATACGTGACGAGCAGTTTGACGAAGAATGGTACATCGATAGTGGTTGCTCGCATCACATGACAGGAATGAAGGAGGAACTGAGAGAGTTTCGTTCTCTCAAAGATGGGGGCATTGTAAAGTACGGAAATAACTCTTTTGAAAATATCAAAGGCTATGGAATGATCACTAATGGCGAGTTCTCTATAAGGAAGGTAGCTTATGTTTAAGGACTCCAACACAATCCCATCAGCGTATCACAACTGGTGGTTGGTACTAGGTTAAAAATATCATTCGACAATGAAGGCTTAGAAATTGTCGAGAAGAGATCAAACAACATTCTGTTGAAATCAAAGCGAAGGGGGAAATTTATCCTTTAAACCTCAACCCAATAAGAGGTAAACCAGCTGTGTGCTTACTCACAAAGGCTCACTCTAATGAAAGCTAGTTATGGCATAGAAGACTATCTCATCTGAACTTCAAGGATATCAACAAGTTGGTATTGGGTGATCACGTTCGAGGTCTTCCAGTTCTAAAATTTGATAAAGAACATCTCTGTGCAACGTGTGAAATGGGAAAGCAGAGTCGGCAAAGTCATCCTTCTATTATTAACACTAAGGTGATAGAACCATTGGAGTTACTGCATATTGATCTATGTGGTCCATCGTCCATCGAAAGCATTGGAGGAAACAAATACATTATGGTTATTGTGGATGATTTCTCAAGATTTACATGGATTTTCTTTCTCAAGTAAAAGTATGAAGCCACTCCAATGCTCAAGCTCTTTATTAAACAGATAAAGACGCAACTAAGAAAGGTAGTTCGTAATATAAGGAGCGACAATGGCCTGGAATTCAAGAACAAAGATTTTGAAGGTTTTCTTGCTGAAAAGGGGATGACTCACAATTTCTCAGCCCCCTATACAACACAGCAAAATGGCATTGTTGAAAGGAGAAACCGATCCCTGTGTGAAGCTGCTCGAACTATGCTATGCTTCGCGTTCTTACCTTTGTGTTTCTAGGCTGATGCAATTGTTACTGCATGTTATACTCAAAATAGATCATACTTGAATAAGCGGTTCTCAATTATCCCTTACGAGATCCTGAACAATCAAAAACCAAACATGAAATTCTGTCATGTGTTCGGTTCAAGATGTTTCATTTTCAACTCTAAAGACAATCGAAACAAGTTCGAGGTTAAGGCGGATGAAGGAATTTTCTTAGGCTACTCCCTGAACTCCAAGGCGTATAGAGTTCTCAATAAACGCTCAAAGAAAATTGAAGAAACATACTATGTCACCTTTGACGATAGCTATGTTAAGAAAATGAAATCAACAGGAGATGCATATCAAGACATATTTCCAAAGAATGGTCAGGTTACTATCTCTATCTCGAATCTTTTTGACCAATTCATGCTTCTGTTTAATGAGCTTCAAAAGGCGATTGACTCTGAATCAACTTCAAAAGACACCAAAGTTGATAATCTGAAACAAGTTATAGACGATGCTGCTAAGAAGATGGTTGATGATCAATCCAAAGAAACCGAAGGTGTAGACGCAAGCGAACCTTCTAGTGACCATCCTAATGTCCAGGGGGAGGGTTCCTCTCCTCATCACGATCAAGGGTCTTCATTCCAGGGGGAGAACTCACAGCCAAATACATCAAGCTCTACTGAAATTCCAGCCAATGAAGGGGATATAAATGTTGATCCTGAACAGGAATCATTCTTTGATGGGGAGAACACCAATGTTGGTGATGATGACATTCTGTCTGAACTAGAGGAAGAAATCAATGTGGAATTGGATCCTGTCTATGATCCAAAGTTTCCTCCACTTATCAAATGGACCAAAGATCACCCTCAAATTCAAATTATTGGGGAATCCTCATAAAAAGTGTTAACTCGCTCTCAAATCAAAGCGAAACAGGCTGCACTCTTCTTAAAAGTCGAGTTTTGTATGTTCAACTCATTTGTTTCCAATGTTGAACCAAAAACTGTTAACTCAGCTCTTGATCATTTAGACTGGGTTCAAGCCATGCAGGATGAGTTAAATGAGTTTGAACGAAACAAGGTATGGCGTCTTATTCCAACTCCAATGGATGCTTCGGTTGTCGGTCTCAAATGGGTATTCAGAAACAAGATGGACAAAGAGGGGAATGTCATTCGTAACAAAGCGAGGCTGGTGGTCAAAGGACATTGTCAGGATGAGGGAATTGATTTTGAAGAAACCTTCGCTCCCGTGGCAAGATTGGAATCTGTTCGTATCTTTCTTGCGTACGTTGATCACAAGAACTTTAAAGTCTATCAAATGGACGTCAAATGTGCCTTCCTCAATGGTGAACTTGAAGAAACCATATATGTTGAGCAACCGCCAGGATTCATGAACGAGAAGTATCCTGATGATTTTGATATTCTTGACAAAGCTGTATATGGCCTCAAACAGGCTCCCAGAGCATGGTATGAAACTCTCACTCGTTTCTTAAAAATATCTAAATTCAAACATGGTTCGGTTGACCCAACCTTCTTTCGTAAGCGAGAAGGTAACCACCTTATGATACTCCAAATTTATGTTGATGACATCATCTTTGGCTCCACGAATCCTAGCTTAACAGTTAAATTCAGAAAGTTGATGGAAACTAAATTTGAGATGAGCTCAATGGGTCCAATTAACTTTTTTCTTGGATTGAACATTAGACAGGGACCCGAAGGCATTTTTATTAATCAGGAAGCATATACCAAGACTTTGCTAACCAAGTTTGGAATGATGGGAGACTCCAAAGTAAAAGTGGCTATGACTTTTGGAACTAAACTCACACCATCATTGGAGAAACCAGCAGCTGACATAACTCTTTATCGACAGATGATTGGGTCTCTGATGTATCTTACAGCCAGTAGACTTGATATTATGTTCTCCTTATGTTACTGTGCGCGATTTCAAGCCAACCCACGAGAACCTCATCTTCAAGCCGTGAAGAACATCTTTCGCTATCTGAAGCGAACCTCCTCTCTCGGTCTATGGTATCCAGCCAACTCAGGATTCTTCGTTCAAGCATTTTCAGATGCTGATCTAGGTGGCTGTGGATTGGATCGTAAAGCACCACTGGAGGATGTCAATTTCTAGATGGTAAATTAGTTAGTTGGAAATCGAAGAAACAAACATGTGTTTCACTATCCACTACGAAGCCGAATATATTGTTGCAGCATCCTGTACATCTCAAGTCGTATGGATACAAAGTCAACTCAGGGATTATGGGCTAAACATGAAGAAAATCCCGCTTTATTGTGACTCTGAAAGCGCAATTAGGATTTGTCACAACCCAGTGCAACATTCGAAGACCAAGCATATTGCCCTGAGGTACCACTTCATCAAAGATCACGTCGAAGATGGTAACATAGAAATTCACTTCGTCAGAACGACTAATCAATTGGCAGACATATTCACAAAGGCCTTACCTAAAGCAAGCTTCAATAAGATTCTACAAGGCCTAGGAATGATGCAAGCCAAATTTGTACTGAAATCGCCTTCCCTTCCATAAAGGTAACAAGCGAAATAGAGCGAACCGAAATGAACCGAACGCTCGGTCTATTTCGGGTGAAGTTCGACCATGAACCGAAATGAACCGAGCATTCGGTCTATTTCGGGTTCGGTCCTTCGAAACTCGTTCGTTTTTTTTATCAAGGCATCCCAAAAATATTTTTTTCTTGTTCTCATAAAAAATACTTATGAAATCCAAAAATATTTTTCTTTTTCGTTCAATCGGTCAATTCTCACAAAACACAAAAATATTTTTATTTTTATTTTTTTTTTTATTATTTTTTTTTATCTAATGTTTTTATTTTTGTCTAAGTATGATTATTGATGGCAAAGCTAAGGCAGGTAAATGGTTTTATTAGTTAGGAGTCCCTAGAAGCATGCTGATGTATGTTGACTAAAGCCTCGACAGATTTTGAGTGAAGTCTTAATAACATGATATATACCAATCATGTTTTCCCAATCCAGGCTATCAAATTCACTCTAATCATGAGCTACCTTACTCTACTCAAATTGAGTTTAGAGTTTTCTACTTGGTCCTTCTTTTCTTTAAAGCAGAGGTACATTCGCTTCTTAAACCATCATCATCATCTTTCTCCATTATAATTCATTTCATCAATATAACTCCTGAGACTTTCAGTATTAACCACTGAGGTCTATGGTTATACCAATTCTGTGTTCATGATCTTAGTTTCATGCCACTATGTACTAAGTGAAACCCAAAGTTCAACACCACTAATGAATTGAAGATGAATTCAAAATTCAAGATCTTACTTGTTACCCAATGAAATCTCTTTTTTTCTTTTGAGTGATCTTTATGAGCTTGCCTTTCACCAAGGCTTCTCTAACCCTAAAAGATCCAATTTAATATTTTTTTGAGATTTCCTTCCTTCCCTCGTCACTATAAAGTTTATCATACCTACTTGTTCAACAGATCACAATGATCTTACAAGTACTTCATTCAGTTTCAGTCTTATGTTAAGTATCGAAATTATGAATTGAAGCGAAAGCCACCCTCTTTAAACTTCAAAAGATGCCTTTCAAAACTTCTCAACAATTTATTGATCGTTATTCAATGGGAAACCAAGCAAGCACTTTAATGTCTCTCTTGACTTTGAAGGAAGTGATTTTTGCCCAGAATCCATTGTTTTATGTCTGCTTACGACATCACAGATTATCCCTAAAATTTTGTTTTATTTCTTTATCTTTTACACCCTATGCATGAAAATTTTTATTTTTCCAAATTCTAGTTTTGTTCAGAATGATCATTAAAACGCTAAAGGCAACAACGATTCAAACGTCGTATGGAGAATCGATTGGGATAAAGTGGAAGCCGACTCAGCGGCTATCCAAACAGTTTGGCGGTTTGAAAAAGTGCATTTTATGAAAGGGCGTGTAAAAGGGAAATGTCTTTTCTCTCCTACGTCATCTTCGGCATGCCAACTGTTCACCCATCAAGTCAGGCGCTATTTTTGACATAATCCAAGATTTCAACCAGATTTTTCTCTCTCTTCCTTGTATGTATAAAAGGAAATGGAATGGTACTCTCTCAACCTTTATCACTTCCCAAAATCTCTCAAAGAAACCCGGTGATTCTCTGCAACTGTTCATCATCTTCTCCAAGCTACTCCAATGGCAGACTCATCATCAATTCACGATACTTCAGTTCGTCATCCTCTTCTCACCATCAAACCCTAACAGAACCTGATCATCGATCTCACACCATTCATCTATGAGCCCTATATGTTGTATGTGGTTGAGTGTCTCAAGTACTCACCATTCGTCGACGCACTGACCAAAGTTGAAGTTGTTCCCACGTCGTGCTTATCTCTTGTCTGCTCTACTGCATTCTACGACAAGATTAATGAACGGATTCCCTTTGAACTCCACGATGAGAAGACCTCTATCTCCGAGCATCGATTATGTGCCCTAATTGGTCTTTCTCAAGATCCATCTCTAGTAAACCCTGACTCCATTACAACTGGTCAATTATTTTCTATGTTCTATCAGATGGGGTATACTGAAACCCTAACCACCATTACGAAGTTCAAGAAGTCTTGCCTTCCTCCTCAATGGAATGGCCTTTTTACGCTGTTACTCAAGGGACTTTCTTAGAGAAGCGTTGGCTCTGATGGTGCAAGAAAATCATTCATGACGGTGCTGTATGGGCTGTACAATGGAATTGACCTAGATTATGGGTCCATTATCTGGCAGCAGTTGGTTCAAAGCTTGGTCTCTTCATCCAGGCATTCTGAGATCTCATGTGAGCGTTTCTAGTCTCTCATCACCAACTGGGCAATGGATCGCCTTCGTGTTCCAATAATGGCTGACTCCTTGCTCTCATCCATTGCTCCCTTTCATACGACAAAATTTACCGTTACTGATCCAACAAAATTTTTGTTTATTGGATCCATTCCTGAAGCAATGCTCAGTCGTATTTCTGCGTCGAGTAACAATCTTCAACAGTACAGGAAGCGTCCATCTGTTGGCCCAAGAGAGCTCACACCGACTATGATTTGTTCCATTGAAGAGGCTGACAAGCCAGCCAAGAGGGGTAAGAAGCCTGAAACACAGAAGGAAGGTCCGGTCATTAAACCAACTAAGGGGCAAACCCCCAAGAAGCGAAAATTGGATAAAGCTGCCACTTCTCAGGCTCAACCGAAAAAGCAGAAGAAGCCTGCTAGGAGACTTATTCTTCAATCCTCCAGTGATTCGGATTCAGAATATGTCCCTCCTAAGCAGAAGAACGCTCCTCCTTCAGAATCTGAGAGCGAAAGCTCTGATGAAGAG
Organism: Lactuca sativa; assembly: GCF_002870075.4. NCBI lineage: Eukaryota > Viridiplantae > Streptophyta > Magnoliopsida > Asterales > Asteraceae > Lactuca > Lactuca sativa. The sequence continues at coordinate 10,358,175 of NC_056623.2, forward strand.
GCTTCGGGCCGAGGTGATACTCCTGATCGCTTCCCTACCCCAGAAATTCCAGTTCGCTCTAATCCTCCTTCACCTCCACCTATAACAATCCCGGTCTCCATCCCTCCTATCTCTCCAATTACCACCTCACAACCGTTCACTACAATTCTTATTCCCACTCCCATTTTCACAGATACCACCACTACCACTACTACCACAAAACCACACTCTACTGTTCCCAACCCTCCTGTCACAACCGAACCTCCACCTTCTTCAAAACCCTTATCTCCCACACAATCTACTGAAACAACCCCTATTTTAGGTGGTGAGGATTTGGAATTCAATTCCACATATTTCAGTCCTTATCGAGTGCAGAGCGATGATGATGACGATGAGCCTATTACAAAACGTCATCTCAAAGCAGTAAACAAAAAGCTTGATCAACTGCTTTCATCGTCTTCCTCTGGTGCTTATTCTGAAGCTACCTTGAAGGCCTTGTTCTCGTCGGTCGTCACCGAACACAGTGCCACTTTATCTGCTACAGCCAAGGCAATCAAAGACTCTACTTTCCAATGTCAACAGGCCTCTCTTGTTGTTGATGTCTCTACTATGGAGTGCAAGGAAGTGACCGCAAAAGTCGATAAACTAGTCTCTGAAGCTCATGTATTTCTAGATTCCTTGCAGGCTGTTGCTGCCAAAAACACTCAAACTGTCAATGCTTCAGTAGAGAATCTTCAAAGGTCTCTTCAATCTGAGCGCTCGAACCTTGAAGCGGCACGCCAAGCCATTGAAGAATCCAATGAGACGCTCCATGCTAATGTCAACGAACGCTTAACTCAACTGGAGGTGGAGTTAGCTGTGGAGAATCGCATTATGGATGAGCTAGACAGACGTACTGCCCAGCTTAAATTGCAAACACACAAGCTACGTACTGCTAATGCTGAGATTAATGACCTCAAGTTAGAAAGGGAGGTCATTAGGAGTTCTGTTGCAGATGTTCACTCCATCCTTCTTCATCTTATTGAGGCTCATGATCCGATCATCACTATAACTGTCAGGCATCATCTGGCGGACAAGCTCAGACCGACATTGGAAATTCTTAGCTGTATCGAGGGTGTTCCGGTGACCGGGGTCCAACCGAAACAAGAGGGAGAGAATGTGACAACGCAACCTCCTCCCGCTGGATCAAAGCCATCTACTGAACCGAAGGGTAATGAAGCTTCGGTCAGTAACAAAGACAAAAAGAAGAAGAAAATCGGCGAGGATGACACAGACAATGAAGACGATGTCTATGTCGAGAATCCCAAGAACCCCTTCCAGAAGGTTAAGAATTCTGAAAAAGAAATAGATGAAAACATCAAGAAACAGCAAGCTGAGCTAGAGCTTAAGCGAAAGGAGGCGGAGCTCCTTGAGAAAAAAAAAGTCCATGTTTCCTGTGTGGACAAAAGACTCGCTTCAAAGATGTGCAATTGATGAGCCAAATATTCTCTGGCTTGAGCCAATAACGTCCTTTGGTCTTGACAATTCCAAGGATGCATAGTTCGACATGCCAATCACTCGAAAGGCATTTATCTTCCACTGCTTCAACTCGACTGCTGCTATTCCATCCCCAGACCTGAAGGTAGATAGGGATCTTCTGGAATTTTACTTGGAGTTTGCTCAACCCTAATACCTGACTTGGAGCTCAAAGAAAATAACCACATTTAAGGTAATGAAGCCCTATTCAGCAGGGAAATTCATTAATTTCAAATTCAGGGTGACTCGAGGAACCGAAGGCTCAGTCTACCATTTTACCCTCGTTGATCTACCAAACCTTAATCCTCATGACTGGATACTCCTCATTAATATTTTTTGTCGAATCCTCTGGAGTATCAACCAATAATCGATCATGTCAAGCGTATGCTTGTTTTCTACATACATGAGGTAGCGAAGATGGACCAGGAGATTGCCTCAGCCATACACAAGCGAACAACGATCAAGACTATAGGCAGAGCTGGCAATGTCAATACCATGATCAAGGGGAAAATCGATTCAAAGTATCACACAGTTATGTTCCTCAGGGGCGAAGGTCAAAAATGTCTGTTCGCTCTTGTTGACAAACACCTCTTCTCAACGTCTTGCCTTGAGCATATCTTGGAGATCATTTAGAGGTGCGATCAGAACAGTGCTGCCGATAAGAAATTATTCACTGACATGCTGAGGTGGTACATACAGTTTAGACAGACTCTTCTCGCCATAATTCCTTGGTTGTTTAAAGTAATAAAGACGGTGAAGCCTACTCAGAGGAAATAATCTCTCGCCTCATTTGACGCAAAGGGGGAGATTGTTGAGTCTATTAGATTGCATCATGGGTTCGTTCCTCAGCCCAGTTTGAAAGTCGGTATTGGGCCTGTCCAACCGTGCATATTTTTGTACTGGGGTTTAGTATATAAGCTGCATGCATGCAGACTTAGAAGTTATCGCTTTCATTGTTTATTTGCTTAATAGTTTTGTAAAACCTAGCTCGCCTCTACAGTAGAAGTTCTTCATCGAGCTCTGCTAAGGCGTGACTCTGTTTTGAATCATAAGCATATATTTGATTCTGATATGTGTTTATTCTCGTATTGTTTTGAATTGTTTGATTTCTATAATCGTACTTGTGAAAGATCTAATCGATCTAAGAGTTTTAATCTCATCATTCACAAACACCTACAGGTTGCGAGGCTGCTAGTGTTCCACTAGACTGTCAAGAAGAGTTCGTGGTCATCATCCATATCCGCTAGATGATAGAATCAACAACATCAACATCGAGGCCTCTCATCATTTTATCACACATCACCTATTACATCTACCCATGTTTTTGATGGGTTTTGGTCATAAGACATCCTATGTGCTCATACAAACCCTAATGCTTGGATCTAGGTTTCTCTATTGTACATTCTTTGAATCCAAGACTATAAACCCTAATTCTAGTATATGGAAATCAATATTAACATATAATTAGGTTTATGATATTACCTTGATTGTTATGTAGCAATAACAATCCCAATTCCTCCTTGAATTGACTTTGGAAGGCTTAGAGTCACAAGTGTCACTCCTCTAATGGCTCACAAACACCATAAGCAAGAGGATGAAGAGGAGAGAGGATGGAGGCTTCCAAAACCGTGTGAAAACCCTAGAAGGTTGCTTGTCCACATTTTTGAGCCTTAAGGGTTCTATATATAGTGAGGCTATTAGGGTTATCTAACAAGGAAACCCTAATTTGGTTGCTTAAGCCCTAAGCAACCCATAGACTCCTTTAATCAAGCCCATGGACGATTTCCTTATGGGTTTCCCCATAGAATTCGTCCACCTCTTGATTCAAGGCAATCCATGGCCCAAATTGCAATTATCTTATAATTACAATTCCAGTCCCTTAAGTTTAATTAATCTCTTTTAGTCACAAAACTAATTACTAATTAATTCTTGACTAATATTAATTAAACAATATGATTTCTCCTTTAATATATTATTCTCATAATATATTAATAAATCATATTTAATCCTTTCTCTCCATAATTCATCCTATCAAGTTGCTTTGGTGAAGGCAACCCAAAAGGACCATACACCATCGGGTCAAGTACATACCAAAATAGTTATGGACTTAGACACTAATCCAACAGTCTCTCACCTGGATAAGTCTAATAACAATTCTGCGTATGACTTCAGATCCTGATCTGAAATCATAGCTTTCCAAAGCCGCTGTCAACTCTGATCCTATCAGATACGCGTGTCCTTAGATAAGGGATCATATATTCCTCCATTCTAGATATCATATGAGATATGATTTCAAATCATTCTCTTTGTACTATATCTCGATTCCCGATTTATGACGACTGACTAATTGAACAAATCAAATTAGCCCTAGCCCGGCCGAGCATTTACGTTTGTCATCACTAAATCATCGAGGGGCCCAAAGATATCGCTTTTATCCTACTTTGGATAAAAGGAACGGATAAACTTTGATACAATGTTTGCTTGCACTCACTAACCAAATCACACACAATAATATGTTTTATAACACCAAGTTACTAGTGCGTTTACATATTATCAATGTGCAACCAATTCGCAAGATACAACTCACACATCTCGGTTTCAAAAATATAAGATGTTATCGTCTCACCAATCACTCGTGATACAATTCATGGAGTGATCCAAGTGAGCGTGGGTTTGATCCAATGCTCAAATCATATTCATAAGCACTCATGAACGTTGCAGCAAACATTTGCTTATGTCTAATACCTTATAGATAATCCACACACCAATTCATGACAGTCTTCATTCATATCTACTTCCAACATATGAACGACTGTGGCCCGTTTGAATAATTCGATTATTCTTAATAAACTCAATTATTCTGGAAGTCAAAACATGCAAAGGTGAAACACATGAATAATACTAATCCCATATGGCTTCAAACCTTTGAGTATAAATAAAACACCTTTTATTTATCACCATATCGATTACTCATTATTTGTCGTTTCGGGTAGTCAACTTCTTACTTGAATTATTACACTTGTCCCATGCTCCTAGCATGCACACAACGTTTACCTATGGTTCTTACTTTGTGAAATAGATCACATTGAACACATTTCCAATCATTCTCATTTCACAACTCCAAATCCATTTTTCATAAGTTTAAGAATATCAAATTCTTGCCACTTATAGAATATGCTAGATTCTAATATTTTATGCAACTTACCCTTTCGTAATGCCAATTCACCAAAGTCACAAAGACTATTGCCAATAATATTACAAAGTTTTCTATCGGAGATTGTTACAAGACAATTCCTTAGATATGATTTCTCTCACTCAAAGTACATTCCTTTGAACATCCTTTTGCATAAAACTTTCTAATATAGTCATAGATTTTTAATATTCAATTCCCAATATGGATACATTTCCATATTTTCCATATGACAACTCATTCTTAATAGAATCTCATCTATTCGTAATGATGTCGATATGGTCCATCCAATATGGTCACATTTCCATATTTTCCATATGACAACTCATTCTTAATAGAATCTTTTCTATTCATAATAATGTCGATATGGTCCATCCAATACCATGCTTCCAACTACTCACAAGCGACCAATCCTCGTCGAACTTTGGATTGTCCTTTGATAGGTGTTTAATTATTTTAGTCAAAACCGATTCTAGTCCTCTTCCCCTCTAAATGCGCTAGACATTTGGAAAAATTTAGAATGGTCAATCATTAAAGCATTTGCAATCGATCCTATACCTGAAGCGTATGGGACACGATGCATAATGTTTTATTTTCTATGTTCTCAAAATTCGAATTGTGAAGAGGAATGTCGTAATCATAATCGAAATTTTAAGAACACACTATATACCCTTGACTAAATTTATTAACATTTCTCAACCTAAACCTTTAGATTTGGAATGAAGCATAATATTCTCTCCCTTAATTATAGCAAAACAACTATTCCTTCCTCACGACTTTGAAAAGAATGACTCCTGTTTTCTATAATTAATATTGCCAACTTGCAATACTTTCCTTAATAATCATACAATCATAACATTTATGCTCCCACTATCATGATGATTATTATAAAACATAACACTTATGCTCCCACTAGCTTCGACATGTATTCATAAACATCTTAACTTTCAGAAAAACAATACTTATTGAATTTCTTAAGTTCATGTTTCTAATACTTAGTGCTTTGATAATCTTTTATCAAGGCTTCTTGAACTTATACACCTTTGCCTTCGATAGTTCATATGTGTGTGTAAACAATTGCCAAACCTCACAATTCAAATTATGGAAAGGGATGCCGTAACCATAATCGAATTTGAGAATGCAATTTTACAATCACTGTCTTCTTAAGATCTTTCTTAGTGAAAGCATTTCCTCAAAATCATTTTCATGAAGGAGGAAATCTTATGACACTTAGATTTAACCGGTGTATGTGTTCCTATCCATGTGAATTTGTTAAAACCAAAGTTTACGACAAATTCAAACTCATATGGACCGAACTTTCTTAATCTTGATTTCTTGCCTTTTGGTAGCACAGCTGCCCACCATGTCTTCCAAGTAGTTAAGCAGCTCACCCTTTCCTATCAATGTACCTTTCATCGATTAAGGTGCTTTGCCATTTATGCGTTCAAAATGAGAACTCATAGAACTCACATGCATAATTAACTCAATTGGAATAGCACAGAAACAAAATAATGTGAACACGATAGGTTGTAAACCTCAACTCGTGTGCTAGTGATGATTGATAAGGTTTATTTGATTTGTTCTTGAAACCTTTCAAGCCCATTAAGACTCCCACTGACTCTTTGACATATAAAATTCTCTTGTCAAAACATTTCTTGACAAACAAATATTCAAGAGTTAGTGTAGCTTTTATCAAAACTCTTCATAAATTGGTCCTAGTTGGTCTTTGTCTTATCTAAGACATCACAACTTACCACATTTAATGAATGTTTTAAACCTTCTTAATACTTTTCACTCATTGTTACAATCTTAACTCTAAGACTTGTTTTGGAACGAAGTATGATTGACTTCTTGATTTGACCATTTCTTCAATCTTTGATTCCTCTTCTTGGACGTACAATTGTACCAAGACTCACTTAGAGGATCAATTGAGATATGGTTCTTAATCATTAAGACCTATCATAAAGCATAAAAGGTACTCTCCCTTCTTCTTAGAATGGAGAAACTTTTATCTCTCTGCCTACTTGATTCTTCTTATTCATTCTGCTATTGATTTGAACTTTTTTCAATCAATTCAGAATTACACTTAATCTTGTAAGTATAATCATATTTATTAAACTTTTAGTAAATCATGACGAATATCTTTGTTACTATTATGGTAGACTTGATCAACACGCAACTTTGTGTATTCGATCTCCTAGTCCTTCACTTGACACTTTGTCAATGAATTAGTCTAATTTCCAAATATGAAATTTCTCATTCATCGTGCAACCAAGTTGCATGATTCCAAGTTTCCGTCCAATTGAAACTTGGGCGATGAGAAACTCTCCCTATTTGGTAAATTCTCGACTTTCCATAAATAACATAATAAGAACCAAATCCATTATTGCTAATAATAGAAACATTTTAACATCAATTTTTCATACACGCCATTGTAAGGATAAATAAATAAAATTTAAAATCAAAATTTATTTTATTGCGGAAAAATTTGTCCTTACAATGCAACTCATTGAAAAACTTATGCTAATACATCTTTCTTAGCAATCTAATTCTAACTCTAAGTAGTAGCTCAAGAATCTAATCTTCGAGAAACGCGATCGAAATCCATTCCTTCACGGTTAGATTCTGCTCACTTCTTCCCTTAAGCTTCCTTTCTTTTCTTCGATCCTACAAAACATCAATTGTAATCTTATCACATTATGTATTCAGAATCTAGAATGAAGCTTAAAAGAGTTAGTCAATGGATTTTACCTAAATTAGATCCACACGTTTCGACTCTCCCATCTCTTAGATCTCTTAGGTAAATGGGGCAGCTTTGTCTCCACTGCCCTTTCTCTTGGCAATAAAAGCAAATCGACTCTTTTGGAACAGCACATGGAACTACTTCAGACATTGCCTTTCTCTTATGATCAAGCTTTTCGATCATAGCATGTCTGTCATTGCCATTGTCTATATCCATACAGGTCTCGAAGGCAGATTCACCAATCAACTTTGCTTTCCTATTGCGCCAAATCATTTCTGATTCAGCAGCAATAAGCATATAGGTGAGATCTATAAGGGTCACGTCGTAGTTCATCATATAGTACTCTCTTACGAACTCACTATATGAGTTGGGAAGTGACTGAAGAACCCAATCAACAGCCATTTCCTCACAGACAATGGATCCCAACATTCTTAACCTATCAATGTGTGACTTCATCCCTAGGACGTGTGCACACACGGACTTTCCTTTTTTATGTTTACTTGCCAAAAGGGCTTGAGTGATCTTGAACTTTTCAAGCCTTCGAACTTGTGGGTTAGGCAAAATAATAGGAGGAGGTGGAGGAAGTGAAGCATGATTTCTTGTTCCTCGATCGAATCGTGGAATATCATCTTCATGTGGAATGCTTGTTCCACGGGATTTGAGAAGACCATAGTGGTCGAACTTTGACATCTACAAAACGGGAGAAAAACGAATTCAAGTTAGTTGATAGATTGAGTCCTTAGTAAATCACCCAAATGAAATACTAAGGCTAGGACCCAACACAATATTCTACAACTCGGGAGAGGGATGCTGTAACCCTAATTGCAGAATATTTGAAGGTAAGTGAATGACGATTCACTAATTTCCACCATGAAAAACGAAAAAGAAATTTAAGTTTTAAATCTATGAAAACTCCTAGATCCTTTAAGATTCATTGAACTTTCAATGGCATGTTTAAATCTCGACATGCCCCTCTAGTTTGTGACTGGGATGCCGAGGATCACAAAGCGGGTGTGAATAACCATGCAAACTTACATGGTGCCCTTACATGTTACAGTCACCTATTCGATGTGCCGGTAAACCACACACGCTCCACCGAACTATGACAAACATTGAGTCACCCTTTGCTACCTTTGCTTAGAACCATTTAGTGTGCCGGTAAACCACACACGCTCCACTAACGTCTTCGCAAGGGCACAAAGTGTAATTTCATGGAATTGCATCAATTCACTTTTGCCTAAGTAACTAAGATTGGGAATTTTATGAAAACATTTAGTTAGTTTTATACTTCATTATACTTATAATGGAAGGTTTTGTCCTACCCTACCCGTTCGGCTAACGACCCTCCACTAGTCAAGAGTGCGGTGAGTAAGAGTGGATACCCATTCAGTCGCCATTTTATAGGCAATTTCCTTAAACACCCCTTATAGACCAGCTTCGTGAATGAGGCCTACTAACGGTAAGACTGACTTTTACTCATACATATATATAATGTTAGACTTTTAATGTTATATATATAGTATAAGGTGTATTTTACACTTTTAAAATACTAGGTGGTCTAATTTAACAATTATACTTTTAATTCAATTAAATTGTAAACCTAAACTTTTTATGGATTTATTAAACCTCTTTTAATTATACACCTTAATTAATTAATAAAACCATAAGGGTGTGATTTGAACATTTTCAAAACTATACTAGAGTTTTAGAATTTAACATTCCTAATTAAACTTCTAATCAACTTTTAAATTCCAAAACTTGAGGGCAAGTTTTGAAACATTTCAACACATTAGGGTTTAGAATTCAAATATACATCAAAATTAAACCATTTAATCAAAATTTAAATTCCAAAACTTGAGGGCAAGTTTTGAAACCTTTTTTTCAAAACATTAGGCTTTCAACTATTTAAATTTCAAAACTACAACACTTTTGGGTTCAAATTTAAACTATAAAACCTAAAGGGAAAAATATGAAACTTTTCATAACTACAAGGATCAAATAACAAATAATTCAATTTAACATTTAATCACATAATTATCCATATTTGATTTATTTAATGATTTCTTGCAAAACAATTTATCAATTTACTCAAAATAATTAATCAATTATCTTATAAGGAAACAATTATCTTATTAATTGATAAATGTCTTCAATTAGATCAAAAATATTGTCAAATATATCATATAATCGGATTAATATTGATCTAACATGATAAGGTAACTATCCATAAGCAAAAACAGCAAGAAATCCCGGAATACCCTCCATCTGACGAGCCGACTCGCCGAGTCAGGCATGGACTCGGCGAGTCCAGCCTCCAAAAACACAAAATTCCAAATTTTCAAACATATCAAGCATCAATACAATAGAAACCAGTCTAGGCTCTGATACCACTGATGGGTTTTGGTCATAAGACATCCTATGTGCTCATACAAACCCTAATGCTTGGATCTAGGTTTCTCTATTGTACATGCTTTGAATCCAAGACTATAAACCCTAATTCTAGCATATGGAAATCAATATTAACATATAATTAGGTTTATGATATTACCTTGATTGTTATGTAGCAATAACAATCCCAATTCCTCCTTCAATTGACTTTGGAAGGCTTAGAGTCACAAGTGTCACTCCTCTAATGGCTCACAAACACCATAAGCAAGAGGATGAAGAGGAGAGAGGATGGAGGCTTCCAAAACCGTGTGAAAACCCTAGAAGGTTGCTTGTCCACGTTTTTGAGCCTTAAGGGTTCTATATATAGTGAGGCTATTAGGGTTATCTAACAAGGAAACCCTAATTTGGTTGCTTAAGCCCTAAGCAACCCATAGACTCCTTTAATCAAGCCCATGGACGATTTCCTTATGGGTTTCCCCATAGAATTCGTCCACCTCTTGATTCAAGGCAATCCATGGCCCAAATTGCAATTATCTTATAATTACAATTCCAGTCCCTTAAGTTTAATTAATCTCTTTTAGTCACAAAACTAATTACTAATTAATTCTTGACTAATATTAATTAAACAATATGATTTCGCCTTTAATATATTATTCTCATAATATATTAATAAATCATATTTAATCCTTTCTCTCCATAATTCATCCTATCAAGTTGCTTTGGAGAAGGCAACCCAAAAGGACCATGCATCATCGGGTCAAGTACATATCAAAATAGTTATGGACTTAGACACTAATCCAACAGTTTTACCCCAACATTTTCGTAGATATAAAATACATATACAGTTTAAATCATTGAAAACATGTATAACAATGTTCATCCAGCATAGATAGCAAGTATTCAGATAATATGTACACATAGCACGTAATTTATATAAAATACTTCATATCTATGTGCAAGCTGAAAGTAACTATGCACTCACCTGAAAGGTGGTGACTTAGTACTCGGACAACACTTCGATACTCTCAAAACAATTTTCCTTCGATAAAATCTAGTATCAATACCACTAGGGTTTAGTCTAACGTCAACCGCGACAAATTAATAGTCTGACTATTAGTATTATTATTATAAGCGTTAATAACACTCAATATAACTCATAAAAATAGCCCAAATAATTATTTTAAGGACCTAATAACATTCCTATAATTATTTGAAAGCTATATTAAAAATTGCGTAAGCGTAGCTCACTTACAGCGGATTTTACAGAAAACCGGACTTTATTTGGAGCAGCGTTTCGAAACCGAAAGACACTTTTTCTCGGGACTCCGGGAGCCTCGGGGCTTCCCTCGAGAGCTAAGGGGGTTTATCTAGGGTTTAGGGAGGCTTAGGGCACTTAGAGAGAGAAGTGCAAAATGGATGAAAAATGAGGCTCCCTTCGGTCCCCTTTTATAGGCCTCAGCTTTCGGTCTACGTTGGGCGTAGCTCGGATAAGCATGCCAGCCTCGCACCAGCTGGCTCACACTCCATCGGACGGATAAGAACCAAAGTACGCGGGGCGTAATGCGAGGGTGATGCGTCAAGATCCGAAGCGAGCTCATCGAATGGCTGGGAGTTTGGCCACGTCATCAGTCCATGCATGAGCTTCGCAAATTCACTTTCCCAATTTAAAAATTCGTAACTTTCGCGTACGAGCTCCATTTTCGACATTCTTTATATCCACGCGAAGGTGGGGACGTAATCTACAACTTTCGTTTAGACTCCGTCGGCTAGTTGTGAATCGATCTTAAATTTTATATTATTAACAGGCCGGGACAAGATTGGTCTGTTAAATCCTCATAACTTCTTCATCCGACGTCCGTTTTTGCCCATCTTTTTCTCTTTAAGCTACTCTTAATGAGATCTTCGATTCTTGTTCAGGTCATGTCGGCTAAAAATCACTCGATCTAATATTCGAATTTCGGGCTGTACACTACTAATCTGAAACTTCAAAAAATCATAACTTCTTCATACGAAGTCAAATTTGGCCGTTCTTTTTATCAACGCTCTTAGTTTAACATATTCTACAACTTTCGTTTAGATGACTGAGGCTAAATCTCGCTCTATCGTAATTTCGCTATTTACGCTTCCCGGTATCGTGTCGGTTCCGTCGTGAAACTTCAACGGGTCATAACTTCTTCGTTATAACTCGGATTTCGGCGTTCTTTATATCCCTGAAATCCTTGTTTCGACCACTAAAACTTTATATATGGATATCGGGCTTATCTCACACTTTAATTTTGACGCTTATTTTTATTCTTTATTAATTATACATTTATAATTAAATAATAAGCACATAAATACACATAATTCACATAATACTCAAATATTTCATCTTTATTACTGCAAAAAGAGTTACAATAGTTGACCTAGACTATTACATTGTCAAAAACGATTAGCCCTGAAACCCGGGCGTTACACCATGTAAACCCTAATGACTGTCCATATCCCTCATGTTCCATGGGTTAAAACCTCCATGGAGTATCCATGGGTTACCACATGGATTTAGCCCAACATGAAGAACTATGGATCATAAGCCCACTTTAGAAGAATGAATGATTTACCAAATCAATCACTTATATTTAATTAGTCTCTTTTGATCACAAAATAAATTCCAAAATAATTCTTGATCAATACTAATTAAATAATGTGATTTCATATTAATATATTAGAACTTATAATATATTAACAAACCATAAATAACCTTTTCTCAATTATATATCCTTCAGATTATTCCGGTGCCATGCAACCCAAATGAACCATGCTACTCTCGGGTCAAGTACATACCAATAAAAGTTATGGGATTAGACACCTAATCCAACAATAAGCCCACGAATGTTCATCACAAACTCGGAAACCTGCCCAATCACACGTTGTCTCTTGCAGTTCTTCGGTCTCACAACCTCCACCTGAGCCTCTCGAGTGGTATCTAAGACTGGAGTCATCACCGTCATCCTCATACACACATCCCGGATCGAAGCGCTCTCGGCTCTGCAACTCAAGTGTAACAGCCCAAAATCTCAAGTATTGTTAAATTGCATTTTAGGGTGTTTTAAAGGAGGGACTCGGCGAGTTGGAGCCAGACTCGCCGAGTAGGGTCGCAGATTTGATCGTGGGTTCGCGACTGGACTCGACGAGTCCAGGTATGGACTCGGCGAGTCGACGCTGTTCAGCAGAAAACCCTAGCCGTTTCGTATTGGGTCGTATTTAAGGGTTGTATGTCGTCATTTCACGTCTTTTGGCCGATTGTGGAGAACCCTAGACGACTGTGGCATTTGGAGCAAAACTTGAAGGCCATTATTGACTTTGAAGGAATTGTGGTGCAAGAAGAGGAAGGATTTTGGCCAAAGGAAGAGCATGGGGATCGAGTTCTGAGGTTTGGAGACACAGAGAGGGTGTTATTCAGGTAATATTTCGAATTATCCTCTGCTATGTTGATGTGTTATGGAATTAGGGTTTATGAAACCTATTTGGTGATTTGATGGATTATTATGTTGTTATACAAAAGTTTATACCCTAGTAATAGGATGATTAGAGGTCCAGAAGTCCCATTGGTGTGTTTTTCGGGAATAAACGTATCTCAGGAAGCAGTTGGATCGACTGCATGGCGTGGACTCGCCGAGTCGGATGATCAGACTCGGCGAGTAGCTTGAAGATTCACTGGGACTCGCCGAGTTGTTCTTCAGACTCGGCGAGTGGAGTCGGGGTGGCCCCGCGATTCTTCCAGGAGTGACTCGTCGAGTCCAAGAGGATACTCGACGAGTAGAAGGGGAATCTCAGAGGATTGAAGGACGACCAGACTCGCCGAGTCTCCAGGGAACTCGCCGAGTCCAGTCGAGCTGACAATGGACTGTTGACCAGAGTTGACTGGTGTGTTTTCTTAGGGTCAGTTAACGTGGAAGATAGAAGTATTAAAAAGAGATGTATGATGAGACAGGGAGCTTGTAGCTCGGAGGATCAAGTGCAAGAGGTTCAGGAGTCGCTATCTTCCAGTGTTCGCGAGGTGAGTCTTCTCACTATACCTCACTCGGAAGGATTTGATTGTGTGACCGGAAGGTCAAGTATGTTGTGTGTTATGTTTATATGCTATGAATGGAAAGTTAGTTGCTACGCGTGATATACATGTTTATATATGGGCCGGAAGGCAATGTATTATGTGACAGAAGGGTCAGGTATGATATATGATATATGTGCTTTATGTGTTAGAGTATTTGCATTATGTGTTATATATGTGTGATGGACCGGAAGGTCGGCGTGGGTAAGGCCGGAAGGTTTACCCAGCAGGGACGGAAGTCCCCTGAGACACATGGACCGGAAGGTCGGGCCGGAAGGCGATATTATGTGGATCGAAAGATCCGGGCCGGGAGGCGATATTATGTGGATCGAAAGATCCGGGCCGGAAGGCGTATGTGCGTAAGGTATACTGGGGAACTCACTAAGCTTCGTGCTTACGTTGTTTATGTCATGTTGTTTCAGGTTTTTACAGTAACGCGGGATGGCAACGGTTCGATTGTACACACCGAAGAAAGAGTTGTGTTTTGGAGAATCCTGGTCTCCTTTTATAACGAAAATGAAACTACGTTTTGTAATTTGAATGTGTATAAGATTTTAAACAAGTGTTATTTTATATTAAATTGATTAATTAAATGAAAATTTTATTTTTGGCAATCTGGGTGTTACAAATTGGTATCAGAGCCTTGGTTTGAGGGATTCGGACGCGCCTACGGGTAAATCTGGACTCAAACTGAGGAAGTAAGAAAAAGTTTTCCAAATAAATGGTTTTCTAAAAGTGAATAAGAGTTCAAAGAGGAAGCAAGAAAGAGCAGTGTGTACAATCAGCCAGAGCCAGACGGTGATTTCCCAAAATACCTTTACTTTTGTATTATGAAATATCTATTATGCACTTTATGAGACATTATTGCATGCTAGAGACAGGCTAGGTATTTCACATCTTAGGACTAGAGTGGCCTGATTTGTGATGCCTTAGTCTAGGGTTTGCTGTTATATGTGCGTTATGCTTTTGGAGTGTATGTGATGAGTGAGGGTATCTAGTTAGAACGCACGAGGGGAAGAGCTACAGAGTATAGTGGTACTTCCGAGGATGAGCCGAGAAGGTGGAGCTATCACAGCTAAGGAGTCCTATGTATGCTTCGATGCTCGAATGCTGCTTGCTTCGTGCTTTGTGGAGTTCTCGATGATGGGAGACAGCTACTAAGTGAGTATGACGATACTCAGGAGGTAGATGTTTGGCATCATCAGGAGCTCTTCAGCAGCTGATAGCAAAGAAGTGGGAGGACGGCGGAATGGGCTAGAGATTAAGCCTAGCCAGATGAGTGCGATGGTAGAGTAGAGGATTTCGCTGGAAAGCGAGCACGCGCGATGAGATGGGTGAAAGAGCAGGTTTATCAGCTACTTAGGGACTCTGGGATGGTCCGTGTGGAAAGTATGGGTAGATGTGGCAGGTAGTATGGGCCCGTACTACTGAAAGCAGAGGACCCATACTTGATACAGGGGGCATCCTAAAGGTCCTAAGTAACAGATTGAGGGACGATGTTATGGTTCGGATACCATACATCGGAGCGGATACAGAGTGATGTTATGGTCTGGGCACCATACATCGGATCAGATTGAGATGGATGTTGTGGTCCGAGTGCTATACGTTGGAGCAGATTGGGGAGTGGTGCTATGGTTCAGGTACCATACACCGAAGCATGTTGAGAAGGGATGTCATGGGATGAGTACCATGGTTCGTAGTGGATGATGCTTGTGGCTATCTTGTTATCCGGTTATGACCGATGAGGTGGAGATTGGACGCTATGGGTTTCAAGCCTGTAGACCATGATTGAGTACGGGGAGGCGTTCCTCGAGGGGAAAGGCGAGTGCCTATCAGAGTATTTTGGGTAAGAGTCAAAGACAGGGGAAAATTTCAGTTGAGTTGAGCAATCAGACGACAGAGGAGAGGTCACCTTTTGGGTGAGTAGTGTCATTTATGCTCGTGTGCCAGACGCGAGAGGTCTGGTGTTTCAGTTCTGGATTTGGGAGTACACCCTGCAGGTAGTTATCGATAATGACTTCCCTCAGAGCATCAGGTAGCGGGTGTACCGCGAGACAGAGATTTATCGTGAACAGACAGTCAGTTGGGGCTGAGGTAGTCGAGAACCACACCACACCTAATTGAGAATAATAGGTTGGGTTATAGTGGTAGCAGTGAAGAATTCAGACGAGTTTATGCAGTGCGGAGAGTTGTCGTCTATGTTGAGAGTAAGTCCCTGTCCTTGGGACAAGTCCGGCGTTGGATACGGGTTGATGGGCTGAGATGAGGGGAACGATGATGCTGCGGTGCAGTCTGCGAGCCGGACATGTTATCGAGCAGTGCAGGTGTTGAGTATTAGATCAGTATGGGATGCGAGGATTCGCGAGATCCGGCGTGAGGAGGTTGCTGCATTGTTGCGGGTTGAGTCGCCAGAATTGTTTGGGTCGATCAAGACCACTATGATTGAAGTAGTTTGATGAGCGATATGCGGCTTTCGCAGAGACGGCTGCCGCGGCAGTTACAGCGGCTGTAACAACGGCTAAGAAAGGGACTAGTCGGGGTTTTCGGTATCGGGACTTCTATTATGTGAAGCCTCCCACATTCGATGGAGTTCAGGACTCGATTGTTGCTATGAGAGGGTTATCAGACATGGAGGGGTGTTTCTCCACGAGTTTATGCCCTGCTGATCAGAGGGTGGGGTGTGCTCTGAACCTGTTGAGGCTCGGGGCGAAGGGTTGGTGGAGATTGACCACGAGGTCATTTTCCGATGCGCAGAGGACTGCGGTTTCATGGGATCAATTCAGAGGGATGTTCAGTACTCGCTATGTTCCGCGGGATGAACAGGAGAAATTGGCTCGGAAGTTCGTTAAGCTAAGGCAGGATTTGGAGTCGGTGACTGAGAGCACCGGGATGTTTGTTGAGAGGGCGATGTTTTGCCCTGAGTTCGCTTCGAAGCAGGCTCAGATGCCCGATATTCGAGTAAGCTCAAGGGGGTATCAGACAGTTCGTGTCTGCGCGGAGGTGCGAGACCCTGTTGGAGTTGCAGAAGGCCGCCATGTGGCGTGAGTTAGAGGTTAAGTTGCAGTTGCGTGAGCTGGGACAAGCCCCGATGCAGTCGCAGTCGGCGCCGAAACGGTTCAGCACCGTAGACGTTGAAATGGGGGATCGGAGCGGTCACACTTGTGGGAAGTGTGAGAGAGATGGCACTGGAGCTTGTTGGCCAATGGTGCATGCCGCGAGTGCGGAAAGGAGGGGCATGGTACACGGGATTGTCGGTAGTCAGTGCCAATTCGGGATCCCAGGATTTGTTATCAGTGTCGGCAGGTTGGACATTTGATGGTCAAATGTCCACAGCTTTTGCAGGATCGGTGCAGGCTCTAGCACCGGCCACCTTGAGGAGTTCAGGAGGAGGACAGGATGGAGTAGAGCCCAAGGGCTCAGGGTTGTGCTTATCGGCTTGCGGCAGAGGGAGACGGAGCAGTGCCGGGGGGCAGCTGCGGGTATGATGCTGTCTTGATGTCTTGATTAGCTTGCGTTGTTTGTGGCGTATTGTTTGTGCTGGTAGTGTGGATTTCGATGCGGTATTCGTTGTTCCGCGGGGTTGGCATGATTATGGATTAGTGCTTCAGGTTTGCTTCGGCATTCGTTGTTCCCTGATGGTTGGGTAAGGTTATAGTCGGGTGTTTTAGTGTCGATAGCTTTGTGCGGTTTTCGATGTGGTATTCAACCTTTGGCAGGTTGTGGGTTTGGTTATCGGTTATTGCTTGGGAATTCCGTTGGTCATCGTTCGTGAGGGTTGATAGTGGAGGTGCGGCACTGGGTTGAATGACGGGTAGTATCTGCAGTTGTGGAGTGGATAATTGAAAGATCGGATTCTTTTGAGCGGATTGATCAGGGAGGAGATGTGTTTTGCTGAGGGTTGCTTGTGCTTGTGGGAAGCAGTCAGTGTGTAAATGTTCTCTTTGTGCAGGATTGTTCTGTAAGGTCGTTAATGACGATCGGTGGCAGTTAGTCAGTGTTTTAGTGGGGGAGAATTAGAAAATTCTCCGGGAGATCGATGAGTATATGAGGGTGTGTAGCTGTTGGGATTCAACAGTGGTTGTCAGCGCAGAGTATAGGCCGACGAGAGCGAGTGTCGGGGATGCGGAGCGGGATACAGACCTAGGGCATTCTATTGTAGAGGCCTGGGAGAAGGTCAGGATCAAGCTTGAGTAAGTGACCGGGGCCATGTGATCAGAGTATTGGTATGTTTGAGATACGTGATGGGTTGTACTGCATTAATCCCACGGGATTATGTTGTACATGTTTCTGGAGCTGGAACTGGAAGGTTCCAGAGTTAGAACCTGAGGGTTCGCAGAGTTGGGTGTACGGACCCACAGAGATATAGCCTCGAGTGGCTAGTATGTGTTAGGAGAGTCGGTCCAGTCATGCTGGAGACTCTGTTGGTATTGCTGGATTAGTTTGAGATTTGCGGATCGCGTATGTTGCAGTGTGATTGCATTAGAAGGTCTGGCCCCGGGTTATTGATCTTGTTTAGCGGAGGCAGTGATTTTGATGAGTGGAGAGAGTACATGAGATTGGGAGCCCCTGCAATGAGAACCAGAGTATGTGGATAGCGGTTATGCAAAAAGGGTGGTGTCGCTTGGGGCGAGCACCGTGGCACCGGTTGGAGTGGCATTATGGCCAAGAGGGTTCCTTGGAAAAAGGAAAAGAGGAAGGTGTGTAACTCCGAAGGGGTGCAAGTTCACGAAAGTGAAATCTGCAGAGCAGGGTTATGGTTAGAGTATCTCAAGTATGGTTTCGAGCATCGTGTATGCGGCAATGAAGTAGGAACCATCCGGGTTGGGATGACTGACGAGACTCAGAAAGGATGCAAGGGAATAGAGAATCTTGAATTCTCAGTGGGATTCTGATTAGGGTACAGGACGGATATTAGTGGTTCGCCTTGGGAGATGTTCGAGGATATCATCAGTGTACCGGGTTTTTCAACCTGCGGGTGTTGGGACTAGTTCAGTATGTGTATGTGATGGCAAGAGGGAACTTGTGAGAGTTGATCTGAGAGGGAGAAGGGATCTCTCAGTCGAACCAGAATGGGCAAAGTGGGCTTTGGATAGGGGATCCGGTGGTGCAAGATTTCCTAATCCATATGGGTTGAGTGATCGTTGAGATTTGGAGCAGAGTGCATCTTGGGTAATTTCCGATTTCAGAGAGTGATGAGCAGTTCAGAGTTCGTGCTTTAGTTGTCAGAGCAGACTCAACAGGTTAAAGAGAGTTAGTGATCGTCTAGAGTTAGCAGGAAGGTTATGCAGGCAGACGCCGTTGCGAGCATGTGATTCAGGTCGGCGACTCCGTATTTCCGACGGGGTGTTTCGATTTAGGAAGAGGGGTAAATGGGGGGCCCCGGTATGTTGGGTCTTTTCGTGAAGGTACGAAGGTAGGAAGGGTGACCTATTGTTGGAGCTGTCAACGGAATTGGGACGGATCCATGACGCTTGTATGTATCGCAATTGAAGAGGTGTATAGCGGATGAGTCAGCAGTGGTTCTACTTGAGAACGATTAGGTGGATGCGAGCCTGTGTTATGTCGAGAGGCCAGTGGCCGTCGGAGATCGGAAGATCAAGATTCTGAGGAACAAGGAGATACCTCTAGTATTGATTCAGTGGCAACCTCGGAAGAGATCGAAAGTGTCTAGGGAAGCCGAAACGTGTGATGCGGGAGCAGCATCCAGAATTATTTTCAGAGCGAGACTTCGAGGGCGAAGTCTAATTCTAGTGGGGGAGAATTGTAACAGCCCAAAATCTCAAGTATTGTTAAATTGCATTTTAGGGTGTTTTAAAGGAGGGACTCGGCGAGTTGGAGCCAGACTCGCCGAGTAGGGTCGCAGATTTGATCGTGGGTTCGCGACTGGACTCGACGAGTCCAGGTATGGACTCGGCGAGTCGACGCTGTTCAGCAGAAAACCCTAGCCGTTTCGTATTGGGTCGTATTTAAGGGTTGTATGTCGTCATTTCACGTCTTTTGGCCGATTGTGGAGAACCCTAGACGACTGTGGCATTTGGAGCAAAACTTGAAGGCCATTATTGACTTTGAAGGAATTGTGGTGCAAGAAGAGGAAGGATTTTGGCCAAAGGAAGAGCATGGGGATCGAGTTCTGAGGTTTGGAGACACAGAGAGGGTGTTATTCAGGTAATATTTCGAATTATCCTCTGCTATGTTGATGTGTTATGGAATTAGGGTTTATGAAACCCATTTGGTGATTTGATGGATTATTATGTTGTTATACAAAAGTTTATACCCTAGTAATAGGATGATTAGAGGTCCAGAAGTCCCATTAGTGTGTTTTTCGGGAATAAACGTATCTCAGGAAGCAGTTGGATCGACTGCATGGCGTGGACTCGCCGAGTCGGATGATCAGACTCGGCGAGTAGCTTGAAGATTCACTGGGACTCGCCGAGTTGTTCTTCAGACTCGGCGAGTGGAGTCAGGGTGGCCCCGCGATTCTTCCAGGAGTGACTCGTCGAGTCCAAGAGGATACTCGACGAGTAGAAGGGGAATCTCAGAGGATTGAAGGACGACCAGACTCGCCGAGTCTCCAGGGAACTCGCCGAGTCCAGTCGAGCTGACAATGGACTGTTGACCAGAGTTGACTGGTGTGTTTTCTTAGGGTCAGTTAACGTGGAAGATAGAAGTATTAAAAAGAGATGTATGATGAGACAGGGAGCTTGTAGCTCGGAGGATCAAGTGCAAGAGGTTCAGGAGTCGCTATCTTCCAGTGTTCGCGAGGTGAGTCTTCTCACTATACCTCACTCGGAAGGATTTGATTGTGTGACCGGAAGGTCAAGTATGTTGTGTGTTATGTTTATATGCTATGAATGGAAAGTTAGTTGCTACGCGTGATATACATGTTTATATATGGGCCGGAAGGCAATGTATTATGTGACAGAAGGGTCAGGTATGATATATGATATATGTGCTTTATGTGTTAGAGTATTTGCATTATGTGTTATATATGTGTGATGGACCGGAAGGTCGGCGTGGGTAAGGCCGGAAGGTTTACCCAGCAGGGACGGAAGTCCCCTGAGACACATGGACCGGAAGGTCGGGCCGGAAGGCGATATTATGTGGATCGAAAGATCCGGGCCGGGAGGCGATATTATGTGGATCGAAAGATCCGGGCCGGAAGGCGTATGTGCGTAAGGTATACTGGGGAACTCACTAAGCTTCGTGCTTACGTTGTTTATGTCATGTTGTTTCAGGTTTTTACAGTAACGCGGGATGGCAACGGTTCGATTGTACACACCGAAGAAAGAGTTGTGTTTTGGAGAATCCTGGTCTCCTTTTATAACGAAAATGAAACTACGTTTTGTAATTTGAATGTGTATAAGATTTTAAACAAGTGTTATTTTATATTAAATTGATTAATTAAATGAAAATTTTATTTTTGGCAATCTGGGTGTTACATCAAGGCATCGGCTACCACATTAGCCTTGCCTGGGTGATATAGGATCTCACAGTCGTAGTCCTTCACTACATCCAACCATCTCCTCTATCTCATATTCAGGTTGGGATGATCCATTAGGTATTTCAGGCTCTTATGGTCCATGTATATGGTACACCGGACACCATAAAGATAGTGGTGCCAAATCTTGAGGGCGAACACCAATGTCCCTAACTCCAAATCAAGGTTGGGATACCTCGTCCCATGAGGCTTCAACTGCCTCGACGTATATGCTATCACATGACCCTTTTGCATCAACACTGCACCCATCCCTGAAATAGACGCATCATAATAGACTATGAAGTCCTCCACACCCTATGGAAGGGCTAACAATGGAGCTTCGCACAATCTCTGGCGAAGAGTCTCGAATGATGCCTGCTACTCAGGCCCCCAAACATAAGTAATGCCCTTTGGGGTCAATCTGGTGAGATGAACCACAATCTTGGAGAAATCTTTGATAAATCTCTGATAGTAGCCGACCAATCCCAAAAAACTCTGGATCTCGGATGGGGATCCCGACACCTCCCATCGCATAACTGCCTCAATCATGGCTGGACCAACCAATATCCCATTCTGATTAATGAGATGTCCCAGGAACTGGACCCCTCGTAACCAGAAATCACACTTGGAGAATTTGGCATACAGCCTCTCCGACCTCAAAACCCCAAGAACCTCTCGCAGATGCTCCTCATGCTGCTCTCTGGATCTCGAATACATTAACATATCGTTGATGAACACGATCACCGATCGATCCAACATAGGCTTGTACACCCGGTTTATGAGGTCCATGAACACTGCTGGTGCGTTGGTGAGCCTGAAATGCATCACCACAAACTCGTAATGCCCGTAATGAGTTCTGAAGGCCGTCTTCTGAATATCCTCCTCGCGTACTCTCATCTAGTGATATCCAGATCTCAAATCAATCTTGGAAAACCAAGATGTCCCCTGCAACTGATCGAATAAATTGTCGATTCTCGGAAGTGGATAACGGTTCTTGACCGTCATCTTGTTCAACTCTCAGTAATCAATGCACATCTAGTGTGAACCATCCTTTTTCTTGACAAAAAGGATCGGTGCTCCCCACGGTGAGCTACTCGGTCTGATAAATCCCTTTCCCAGCGGCTCCTGGAGCTGTAAGGATAAATCTTGCATCTCTGGCGGCGCAAGGTGATAAGGTGCCTTGGCAATAGGCGCCATGCCCATAACTAAATCAATCCAGCACTCCACCTGCCTCTCGGGAGGCACACCGGGTAACTCCTCTGGAAAAACATCCGGGAACTCACACACTATAGGAACCTCGGAGATAGAACTCGGCCTCTCTAAAATAGCCTGCGTATCCATCATGTATCCCAAGAAGCCCATACAACCCTGCTGCAAACTTTGCCTCGCCATGGCAGCGGAGCAGAAGGCTGACCCAGATTTGGTACCCTCACCATACACTATAAGCACTCCCCCACTGGGGTCTTGTATAATCACCAATTGATGCTCGCAGTCGATCATTGCTCCAAAATGGCTCAACTAATCCATGCCCACAATGACATAGACATCACCCATCACAATCGGTACCAGATCAATTGGAAACTTGACACAAAAAATCTCCAGCACACATCCTCGGAATACATCAGTAGCAAAAACCACATGCTCGTCCGCTATAGAAACCCTCAAAGGTCGACTCAACGCCTCACGTCAGACACAGATGTGAAGAGTAAAAGCTAAAGACACAAAGGTTCGACTCGCACCCAAGTCAAATAAGACCAAAGCAGGTACAAAACTTACAAGAAATGTACCTAAATACAGCACATAACAAGCACAATAAATCTAAAAATAAATAAATAATAAAATACGTACCAGCCACGACATCAGGTGCTACGCGGACCTTCTCCGTTGTCGGCTGAAAAGTACTCCCACGAGCTCTCAGAACCTTGGCCTTCACCAGACGACTATCTATAGCATGCAAAGCAGCAAGTGCAGATCCCTGAACTGATCCCTGAAGAAGTTGGGGACACTCGGCCTCACGATGGCCAGTCTGGTTGCAGTGGAAGCAAACTACAAACCCCTTGGGGCAATCCTTCTCCATATGCCCCTATTTTCCATATTTGTAGCAAATCCCCACTCTGCAAGACCCCTCATGACTCTTGCCGCACTTTCCATAAGCGCGGCCCTTCTGACCCCTCCAACTCGATCTCCCTTCTCCTGGTATTTTCCTGAAGCTCAGTAAATGTCCGATAAGACGAGTTCGCCACAAACTCTCAAATATCCCTCCTTAGAATACTCAAATACCGGCTCATGCGTGCCTTCTCAATCAACACATGCTCAGGGCAGAACATCGCCCTCTCGTGAAACATCTGTGTGATCTCAGTCACTGACTTTGTCTTCTGCTTGAGAGACAGAAACTCCCGGGCCAATCATTCACTCTCTACTGGGGGAACATACTCATCTCGTAACATCATAGTAAACCTTTCCCATGTCACTGTAGTGAGCTTTGCAGGAGTAAAACTAGCCATCACAAACTTCCATCAGTCCTTCGCTCCCAAACAAAGCTGGTTCAGCACGAACCGTACCCTCAAATGTCCTGGGCATGAAAAAGGGTAGAAACACCCCTCGATATCATAGATACATCTCATCACAGCAATCAGATCCTGAGTCCTATCAAAATCTGGTGGCTTCGTGTTGTTGAACTCCCGGTATAGCAACGAGTCACCTCCCTATGGCTTGGCAGCAGTGACCGCCGCGGTGGCTGCAGCAGCATCCGCCTCAGAAACTTCAGCATATCGCTCGTCAAACGTCTCGATCAAAGTGGTTTTAATAGACCCAAACATCTCTGGAATAGCCTCATGTATAGCTGCGGCCACCTCGTCGTGAATCATCCTGCGAATCTCATCATCACTAACGCCACTGCTCTCTGGGTTGTGGCATGTACCCACCATGATGTCTCTGAAACACAACACAAAAAAATCAGAGAATCGCTCGGGCATACTCACACTCTACCAATCATCTGTACTTGTTCCTTAGCGTCCTAAGGATTCTTACTTGGACTACGTATAGATCTGGTGTTTCCAGTATTACGGGCCCAGTACCACCTTCCACACCAACCTGTAGTCATCCCAAGTCCTCCTCCTATGATTCTAATTCTCAAGTACTCTATCTCTTACAATATCATACTACTCTATCAGTAGACCACTCATATGCTCACCTAGGTATCTCTCCCTAGATTATCTCTCAGCTCAGAACTCAGCGCATACTCAGAGCAAATAATAGATAACACTGATCAAAGCATCTCCTAGGCTAAGGCATCACAATTTAAGCAACTCTAGCCCTAGAATATGAAATACCTAGCCTACTCTCTAGCGTGCATTTCTAATAAAATATCTCATAACACGAAAGTAAGGGTATTTTCGGAAATCACCGTTCAGGCTCTGGTTGATTGTACACACTACTCTAACTCGTTTTCTCTAAAACTCTTCCTCGTTTTAGAAGAATCATTTCTTTTGAAAAAATTTCTCAAATCCTCAGTTTGAATACCCGGAGGTGCATCCGAATCCCTCAAACCAAGGCTCTGATACCAACTTGTAACGACGTAAAATTTCAAACCAAAATTTTCAATTTAACATCACATTTATCTCAATAATAAAATCAAAAAATTGTCATAATGTCAAATCATCAAATCTCATATCCAAAAACTATATATATCAAAACTATAGGATCCTCTCAATCATAACTCAAACTCTGATGTGTGTGCAATCAAGTCGGTGCCCTCCTGTGATCCTAAGAAGTACCTGAAACACATAACACATAACACAGTAAGCACGAAGCTTAGTGAGTTCCCCAAAATACCACACACATCTCATTATCCACTCTTGGCTATAACTCAAATAAGACCCTCCGGTCAATGTGTCTCAGTGGGACCCTCCGGTCCCAACTCAATAAGCTCATAATAATAAAACTCAGCATAAATCACAAAGACATTATGCAGAATATTAAGCCACACATGTAAGCACAATAAACATTTCGGTCACACAAGGATACCACTCATGGTAAGTATACTGAGAAGACTCACCTAGTAAGCTAGCAAGTAAAAGTCTTGTACTCGGAAATCTTGAACTAGCCTCCACCTAACACATAGGATAATTATCTCAAATTAATACTCTACAAATACTCAAATACACCAAAGGTTGTTCTTTCTTTCTCTCTAACTCTTGGAATAGGTAAAGGACCATTTTACGCTTCCATGGTCTCCATTACTCATGTTGACCAACCCCTAAAGTAAACAAAAGTCAAACTCGAGTCAACAGTCCAAGTTTGACCTAACTCGCTGAGTGCACTCATGTGACTCGTTGAGTCCACTCGTCCCTTAGAAGTCTCGTGAAGGTCTAACTCGTCAAGTTAACCCCTAACTCTCCGAGCTATCGCATGGTCCAGCTCATCGGGACAACCCTAACCAACTCGTCGAGTCGGCTCATCGACTTGGCAAGTCCATTCAGATTCATGTCGTATTCAGATGACTTCAAGGTAGAAAACCCTGTTACACACTAGATCTAAGCTCTCAAGGCTCGCTTATCACGTAAATCCACGAGCTTTACGTTCATGTATGGCACTTAGGGCTTGAAATGCCAAGAACATGCTCTATTAAGGGTTTTTCACACAAAGGCTCTATTATAGATGAATAAAGTAGGGACCTTTGGACTCTAGGGACCTCACAAGGTCCAGATCTGATGTCTAAATCTCTATATGTTCTTAATACACTCAAAGTCCCAATATTAGATGGAAAAGAAGCCCTAACTCCAATAATATGAGATCTACCCAAACTAATGAGAAAGGTATAAACTTTATAGCTTTACAGAAGCTCCTAGATGAACAACAACAGATCTAACAGCCTCTTCTCGTTCCTTTCTTGAAGTCCTTCTTCTCTCTTCCAAAGATGCACCAAGATACTAAATATTAGCTCAACACTCTCTCTATTAGCTCAAACGGCGATTAAGGTTTCTCTTAGTGAAGGTAAGCAGATGATGAGCTGCAAATGAGGCTATAAGTGTCCTTAAATAGGCCCCAAACCCAGGAATTTAGGGTTTCACTTCACAGCGTCTACTCGGCGAGTCGACTCTCTGACTCGTTGAGTAGATCATTAATCCCACGTGGCAAAACGCAACTCTACTCGACGAGTTGTACCACCAACTTATCGAGTTGCTCAATAGTCCTCAAAAATAAATAACTAAACAATATACTTGGGAGTCCGGATGTTACATTAACAAAATTGTTGAAGAGGGTAACATGGAAGCTTCAAAGAAGTATTTTTCACAAATCAAAGCATTGTAAAAAATAATCTCAACAAGAACTCGTTCACTTTTCAAAGAAAAAAACGACAAGAAACTGGGTTGTTAAAACTGCCAAGCCAAAAGATGAAAAACAATAAAAAAAAACATTTTTTCAAAAGTCAAAACAAAAAGTTCAAAATTTCAAAGAACAAATTGAAAAGATTTCAAAAGAACATGGAATTTCGATGACTAAAGCGAGAAAGAAGGTTTATTGGCAAAATATTGAGTCTCGAAAGAAACAAAATGTTTTGTCCAATAAATCGTCTGCAACGATCAAGTCTAAATCAGTTCAGACAAATTCTCAAAACAAGTCTTTTGTTAAGAAAACACCCGCTCAGACTCAAAAGGATTTTTCAAGAAGTCAATCACAAAAGGATTTTTCAAAAAGTTAATCATAAAAGATTGTCAAAAAGTCAACCACAAGTTTCGACGTCCCATTCAAAACCAAATTTTCAAAACTCAGACAAAGAGAATTTTGTGAAACATCAACAGTCAAAGAATTTTGTTCATCATTCTCAAAACAAAAGGTTTTCACATAATAATATTCAAAGAAATATTTTTCAACCAAATGAACAAAGGAATTCTTTTCAAATTTCTAATCAACATAGATTTTTTAATGGTTCACAAGTTTTTCATCAATCAAATGTTGGCTATCAAAAACATTTTCAAAATCGTTTTCAATCACAATTCAAACTTGGTTTTCCAAAACAACATTTTAAAAAGTTAAATGTTAATGCAAAGAGAAATGTGACGTTTAAACCCACACAACCTCATTTTCCCAATCCATCTTCGAAGAAGCGAAGTAACGCTTCGTTTTCAAATGGAACAACAAATGTCAAAAACATCAATCACTGGTTGGAAGGGAAAGGCAAAGTTTATCAAACAGGGAAGTTTTCTCAAGAAGAGATCAAGGTTGCATATGAAAGTTACTTGAATGAGTCTTCTAATGGAAGTTATTCATCGAAAGAGTCAAATTCATCTCTTCGAGAGTGGTGAGTTGTTCCAAAAGCAAAAATTGATGAGAAACGGACTGAGAAGGTCATAGGGAAAGTTAGTGTTGATTCTAAATCAACGAATGATTACATTTATGTGCCTTTAACTAACGAAGTGGACTTAATTGATAGTTTGAAATCAAAAGTTCGTAATTGGGTTTTACGATCTTCGTTTCATCATGCATTTTGTTGTAATAACCATGGACCCAACCAACCTTCGGGACCTAAATTCTTTCACTGATTGCAGGTTTTGTGTGACGATGATGATAAGTGGTACATTGAAAATGAATGCTCTCATCACATAACTGGAAAGAAAGAAAACCTTAGAGATTTTCGAAGTCTGGAAAATGTTGGAGTAGTGAAGTTTGACAATAATAACAAATGCAAAGTCAACGGATATGGCAAACTAACGAATGGCAAGTTCACTATTAACATGGTAGCATATGTTTAAGGTCTTCAACATAACTTGATAAGTGTTTCGCAACTTGTTGTGAGCACTGGCAATCAGGTTGTTTTTAATGAAGAAGGAAGTGTGATTTCGAACATAGAAACAAAAGAAGTCTTGCTCAAATCAAAAAGAAAAGGCGATATGTTTACCCTTGACATCAAACCTATTGTAGGTGTTCCCTTAGTTTTCTTACTAACGAAAGCATCATTAGACATAAGCTGGCTATGGCAATGACAGCTTTTACACCTAAATTTTTCGAAATCTGAATAAATTGGTGGTAAATGATTTTGTTTGTGGTTTACCTATTTTAAATTTTGACAATGATACTTTGTGTGCAGCTTGTGAATAAGGAAACCAACATCAACAAGGTCATCCAATTGTCATTGATTTGAAGATCATTAAACCTTTGGAACTTCTTCACATTGATCTATGTGGTCCTTTGACTGTTGAGACTATTAACAAGAAAAGGTACGTATTGGTCATTGTTGATGATTTTTCCAGGTTTACTTGGGTGTATTTTCTATGAATGAAGTCTAAAACCACCCAGGTAATGATCGATTTCATCAAACATATTGAGTTGAGTATGAAGAAAAAGGTTCAGAAGATCAAGAATGATAATGGCATATAGTTCAAGAACAAAGTTCTTTATTCGTACTTAACGGAAAAAGGAATTTTGCATAATTTTTCCTCACCTTACACACCTCAACAAAATGGCATTGTCGAAAAGAGGAATCAGTTTCTTTGTGAAGCAGCAAGGACAATGCTTACTTATGCGAATCTTCCACAGTATCTTTGGGTTAAAGTAGTTTCAATAGCTTGTTTTACTCAAAATCGATCTATCATTCATCGTCGTTTTAATATAACCCCTTATGAAATCATTAACAATAGGAAACCAAATGTTATATTTTTTCCATGTTATTGGCTGCAAATACATCATTATGAATCTCAAGTGTAAGTCTGAAAACAGTGAATCCAACAGTAATCAAACAAACACCAATCAATCAAGTAAGAACGTAGTAGAAGAATAGAATCAATCCAAGCATGCACACGTTTTATTAATCGAATAAACATCTGATACACCTTTGGGACCATAAACTATAAAGACTCACTGAATTGCCAACAACCTGACACGATTCTGACACACCCTATATATGATGGTAGATTGACCGTAAATAGGTTTACGGCCGTAAACATGTTTACAACCGTACACACAATACGGACCGTAAACATGACAAAAACAGCTAAAAACTGAACAAGAACCTAACACAACTTATACAAATGATTTCCTAGCCCAAAACAGCTAAAAACTGAAGAAGATGTTTAAGATGAGTTCCTTGGGGGAGATGACCATGTTTTGGGGGCTTCAAGTCAAACAAGAATCAACCGGGATCCTGCTACATCAGGCAAAGTATGTTGAAGATATGCCAGATAAGTTCGAGTTTTGAGACCAATGGTAGAGAGACCACTGCTGACTCCAGATATTAAAGGTGAATCTGTAGATCAGACCGACTATAGATCAATGATCGGATCGTGGATGTATTTAACTGCAAGCAGGACAGACATCATGTTTGTTGTTTAGGAATGTGCTTGATATCAAGCTAATCCAAAAATTTCTCATCTTATTGATGTCAAAAGAATCTTTCGGTACCTCAAAGGCAGCCCAAAATTGGGTCTTTGGTATCTGAAAAATTCTGAATTTGATTTATATGCTTTTGCTGACAGTAATTATGGATGCTGTGAGCTTGATAGGAAATCAACTTCTGGAGGATGTCAATTTCTCGGTGATAGACTGGTATCATGGCAGTGCAAGAAACAACATATCGTCTCAACCTCAACAGCAGATTCGAAATACGTAGCTGCTTCAGCTTGTTTTTCTCAAGTTATTTGGATACAACATCAGCTCCTGGATTACGGTTTGAATTTTCTAGAAACCCCTATCTTTTGTGACAATGAGACTGCTATTCAAATTGCTAAAAAAACCTGTCCTACACTCAAAAACCAAGCACATTGACATCAAAGTGCATTTTATCAGAGATTGTTATGAGCGCTCGCTCATCCGGTTGGAACAAGTTCCCACTGCTAATAATGTGGCGGATTTGTTCACAAAACCTTTTAACAAAGCTCGATTCAATGTGCTTGTTGAATTTTTGAAGATGATACGTTTTGAGGACTAATTTTTGTTTTTAGGTCATTTTAAATTTGTGCATTTTGTTTTTATTCTCTCCCATGCACAAATTTAGGGGGAGAAATAAAAAAAACAAAAAAAATTATTAAAAATTATCTAATATCCAAAAATATTTTTTCTGTTCTATTTTTTTCAGAAAAATTTGAAAAACCCAAAAATATTGTGTGTCTTCTTTTCTTTTTGATGTTGTGTTGGGAAATGATATAATCCTTGTGATAACAGGTAGTCTGAATCTATGTAAGGTATCAATGTTGAATCGTTTAGGTTCTGTGTTCGATGCGCTGGTAGGCACAAAAGTTTCAATTTGGACTTGACTAAGCGTAGATGAAATTAAGATCAAATGACTTGACAGATCTTGACCTAGACAGATCCACTTAGCCTGACAATATGACGCTTGGATAGTTTAAGGAGGGAGATATACTTGGGAATCTATGGATTAAATCAAATAATCTGTATCTAGAATCGTGCCTTAACTTTTCCTCGATTTATGGACTCTGTCCTTAATTCCAATATTGACGGGCCGGCCGGGGAAATTCCGATAAAATAGGTCTGCAGAAGACTATTTTCTTGCTTTTTTCTGTTAGACATATGCTGCCTCCTTTGCGTGATCGGAAGATCTGACCTGGACTGCAACATATGCAACTCTGTCTCTATGCATATCTCTCTATGTTATATCTGTTAGCCATATGCTGTCTCCTCTGCGTGACTGATAATCCGACCTGGTACACAGCATATGCACCATTCTACTTCTAAATCTCTCTGATTCTGGTTAGACATATGTTTCATCCTTTGTGTGATCGGAAGATCCAACCTGGGTGTACAACATATGCACTCTAAATCTGTCTTCTCCCATAATAATTGTCTGGTCACCTAAAGTAAGGAGTGCCTTGGAAGTTCTTGATTGTTGGGGTATTTCAAGAAGCGGGAAACATGTTCTAATACTTCTAAAATCAATCTATAAATAGGTTGTTTGTAGATCTCGCTGCTTAACTTAGGTGGACAACAATATCCCTAGTCATCGTCAGATGAATGGTCATTAGGAATTTGGTTAGAATTGCAAAGTCAAAATGTCCAGTCACTTGCAGTATGTCCTAATCATGTCACAAAATTTTTGTGTTTAACTGGACCACAATATCAGCGATCGATTAGATCTGTTCATGAAGAAGAAGGTACTGATAAATGGATTCAGGCTGTCTAATAACTTTGATCCCAAAACTATATATACTATCAGTTCTAGTAAAAGAAATTAGTGTTAATTCATTATTATTTATTTATTTATTTATTTTTATTTTGCTAAAAATTAAAATTAATTAATTAAAATTTATTTTATTTTTTAATTTAGTTTTAATTTTTAGATTTTTTTTTGTTTTGTTTTATTTTATTTGTTTTTTTAAAATCCTCAAAAATGTATTATTTTTAAATTTTTTTTGTGATATTAGACTTGGAATCAAAGTGGCCAGCCCATGAGACTTGGACCAGGTATATATACCCTCATATACGGCTATAAACACTTTTTCTGCAACTCCTTTTTACGGCTGTAAACTCTCACAATGCTCTCAAATCACTATTCATCAATTTCGAAATTGACTGTTCGAATACATAGGTATGTGAATTCAGACCCTCACAAAGGTGCTCTTTCAAGAAAACGACTTTGAATCGAAGTAGAACTCGCAAAATTGGGTTTTCGGCGTTTATGGTCTAAGAAGGGCTTACGGCCGTAAACATGTTTACGTCCGTAAACGTGTTTACACCTATAGACCCATTTACGGCCGTAAACCCCATTTTCAGCCAAAACTCATTTTTTATCATAAAAATTTAAAGTTAGAATCACATTTTTGCACAAAATATATTTTATTATTTCTTTCTCACTTGAGTCAGTTCATGCAGATCAACATGACATAACTAAAATTTGTAGAAAGTCATAATCTGGCGATCCTATTGGTTGAACCTCCTGTTGCCCACAGTGAATTCAAGTCCATGATTCATGGCTTGAGGGAATGCTGCTTGGCTACAACTTTGATCATGAATCCAGAAATTTATCAAAGTCTAATAAAATAATTCTGGAAATCTGCAACAGTTAAGAAAGGAGATAATGATGTTGTACTTATTGAAGCTCTCGTAAAAGGATGCAATATTATCGTCACAGAGCAGATAATCAGAGATGTTCTAAAGATTGACGACCAATCCAGCTTTCCTACAGAAATAGAAGTGGATCAAACTCAAGAGCTTCTGAGCAGAATGGGTTATGAGGGCATATTTCCTCCTACCTTGAAGAAGCTATTGCCACCTTATTGGAGGTTTCTAGCTCACGTTTTTGTGAGTTGCATTTCAGGAAGAAGGTCGGGTGCTGATGAGATTTCATTAAGAAACTCAGGAGCTATTGCTGCTGTTACTACTGGAATTGACTTTAACTTCTCAAGGTTTATTCTGGATGAGCTGGTTATGAACATTAAGGGAACGACAAGAGATAAATTTTTGATGTATCTGAGGTTTCTTCAAATTATCATCAACGAGCAATTTCCGGAGATCCCTAAAGGTGATGAAACATTGGACATAAAGTCTCTTGGTCCAAATACTATTGGGTTGATCAAACAGAATTGCAAGGATAAATTTACCTTTGAAGGCAAATACCCTTTGGTAAATTTTGGTATGTTCGCAGAATCTAGTGAAGCCTCTAATTCTCATGAGCCATCTAACCATATGACTGTTGATGATGATGTGATAACAGTGTCAGATCATGAACATAACAGGGTTCCTCCAGTAGCAATTATGGCCGAGGAACATGAGTTGACTTCTGTACACGTTCAGAGTGATTATAGTAAAAGTGGGGATGATGATCATGATGATGAAGATCCTGAAGATGTTGATTCTCTTTTTAGGGGTAATTTGTCTTCACATGATGATGTCGATCTTGATATGAGCTTTGTTGATAATTTTTTCCAGTCACATGAAGATATGGAAACATTCTTTAAACTCTTTGGTGATGATGCTCAAGAAAAAATGCCTCAAGTGCTTAATCAGACTGCCGATACAGCTTCAGGGCTTCCTCCCCTGAATATTGAGATCTCTACATTTGTGGCGTCTGCGAGTGTTCCGCTTGAGACTCATATCTCTATGCCTTTATTTAAGAGAAGAAGATTAGATCCAAGGTCAAGGGTATTGATTTAGGATTTGGTCCAACCTATTCAACCTGTACTAACCACCTCAACCACGACTCCAACAACTACTGTTGAACCTGATCTTGATCATCCTAAAATAACTTTTGAAGTTGGGAGCTCTTCAGCTCCTAAGCATGTATCCCCCACAAGTCCTGAGCATGATATTGCCTCTGAAAGGCTTGCCAGGTTTTTGGCTGAAAATGAAGCAGACCTTCCTTCTCGCGGTAAAGGTATATCTATAGAGGAAGGCAACTTGAAGGGGGATGATTCATCAAATCCAGAACTCAGGGAGGAGATTACTATTCTCAAACAGTAAATAATCGAAAAGGATCTTCAAATTGAGGATCTTGATGCTCGTCTCTTTGTGCTTGAAGCTGAAAATTCCTTGAAGACTAATCAAATTGTTGCACTTTAGCAAGAGAATGCTCAAAAGTCCAAACAAATTTCTAATCTTCAAATCAACCTTGGTGCTCTTTCAGTTGGCTACTTTGATCTGATGAATAGACTTATCGTTGAATTTGGAGATAAGTTTCAACCAGCAGTTGAAGGCCCAAGTGTTTCTCAAGCTCCTACAACTGCTCCAGCCACTACTCCAACCTTTGAACAGATGAACAACAGGCCAGTTAGAACCACAACGATTGACCGTTTTGAGACAGAACTGGTTCAAGCTCCACCCTGAATCACTATCAAGCGAGGTGGGAGAATGGTTACATCTCAGAAAAGAGGAGGATTGCTCTTTATGAAAAACACTGATCAGAACATTTGTGGTGATCACCCCCAACTAACTGTGACCGACCTTGAAAAGAAAAAATAATTACAGCATAAGTATGGAGATAGATCAGGAGTCCG